>NW_026690540.1:0-18311 GCF_015227805.2 Hirundo rustica | reverse complement strand
AGGTCCCGCTCCGCTGCGCACCCGGAGGGGGGGGTCCGGGGTGGGCACGGGGGAGCCCAGGTGAGGAGGGGGGGGGGGTCTCCCCTGCTCGTAGCTTTCCCAGCAATGAACCCCCAACACTCGGGGGTCCCACCCTGACCCCCCCCCCAAGTGCTGAGCGCCCGCAGCGGGGTCCCGGTGACACTGGAGGCGGGGGGTGACAGCAGCGTGGGGACACCCCGTGCCCCCCCCCGGCGGGCTGGCAGCGGGGGTCTCTCCTCAGCGGAGCGCTCCCGGTCGGTGCCACCCTCAGGGGGCGTTTGCGGAGCCCCCCCGGAGCCCCCCCGGGAACCTGTTGGACCGTGCTTCTCCAAATCCCCAACAAAAACCCTTTCCAGGCGGGGCAGCCCCCCACCCCGCCCCACCGGAGCCCCCCAAATCCCAGCCCCGATCCCTCCTGGCCGGGAATTCCCGTCCGTGCCGCCTGAAAGCTCCGCCGCAGGGGCCGGGCTGGGCTTTTTGTGTGTTTTTTTTTATTCCCTCAAGGACACGGATTTTTTTTTTTTGCTGGATCACCTCCCCGCCGCTCTCCCCAGCTCCGGCGGGATTTTTTTTTTAGGAGACCCCCAAGGATCCCGATTTTTCCCGGGGTGGGGGGGGGGATCCTGGCGGCAGCTGCTGGGTGCAGGCGTGTGCCGCTCCGCATTCCAGGGATGCATTTCGGCCCCGCCGTGGGATGAGGAGTTGTTGTTGCTCCTGGGGGGAGCGCGGCCCTTCCGGGGGGGGCTTTGCGGGACCCCCCCTGCCCACGCGCGGCCGCGTCCTGCCCGCTCCGGTGGGCTCGGGTCGGGTGCTCCTGGGGAGGGTTTTGGGGGGGCTGTGACAGGGAGCGGCCACCGCCTCACCTGCGCCAGGTGTCCCGGTGGGATCCCTGTTCCCGGGAGAGGCTGCGGAGCCAGAACCCCCCCGGGAACTCGGGCCGCGTTCCCCGGGAATTCGGGCCCCGTTCCCCGGGAATTCGGGCCCCGTTCCCCGGGAATTCGGGCCCCGTTCCCCGGGAATTCGGGCCGCGTTCCCCGGGAGGGTTCGCGGCCCGTGGCGGGGGGGGGGGAATAACGCGGGGTTCTCTACGTCCCCGGTTTTGGGGCGTCCCCAGTTTGGGGTGTCGCCGGTTTGTGGTGCCCTTGGTTTTAGGGTGTCGCCGGTTTGGGATGTCCCCGGTTTATAGTGCCCCCGGTTTTGGGGTGTCCCCGGTTTTGGGGTGTCCCCGGTTTGTGGTGCCCTTGGTTTTGGGATGTCCCCGGTTTTGGGGTGCCCCCGGTTTGGGGTGTCGCTGTTTTTGGGGTGTCCCCGGTTTGGGGTATCCCCGGTTTCGGGGCGCAGGGGGACCCCGGACACCCCCGAAGGCCGCGCCCCGGTGGCGGGTGAAGGCTGCGGCGCCCTTTGCTCACAGGTGCAGGGTGGGGACAGGAAAGGGACACTGAGGGACACTTCCTGCCGCCGTCATCCCCGCGGGAGCGGTCCCGTGCTTTCATTTTTATTTTGGGAGGGGTTTTGGGGTGGGGGGCCGCTGCTCGCTGCCCTGCCCGTCAGCACCGCAGGGATGCTCCGGCATCCCCGAACTCCCGGGTCGGGGTCTGGCGGGGGTCCCGGCGGGCAGGGGGGGGCGATGCCGGAGCCCGCTCCCCGCGCCGAGCCGTGCCCATGCAAAGGTTTTGTTTGCTCGCCCCTCCCCGGCCAGGTGAGCGCGGCGTTCTTATCAACCCGGCCCAGATTAGGGAGCTCCTGCGGCCGCTCCCGCCGGGAACCGCCGAGTCCAGCCCCGGGCGCGTTCGGGAGCGCCCGGGGAAACCGAGGCACGCCAGATCCGTGCCAGGAAGGCTGAAGGGCTCCCACACCCCGCCTCTCCCCCCGCGCTAAAACCTGCACCCGCATGTGCAGGCCCGCTGCGGGCTGGGGGCTGTGCTCGGGGGTCTCCCTGCCTGCAGCTGGCAGGGAGGAAGGGAGAGCGCTCTCCTGGCTGCGTTCCCGCTGTTCCCTCCCTCCCCCGGGCTGGGTTTTTTGCGGATTGCTGGAGCTGGCTCAGCTCCCCCTGCCTTGGCCCGAATCCGCCGGGGTCCTGCGGGGCTGCGGCTGCTCGGGCAGGAGGAGGGGGGTGGATGTGGGGCCGTCCGTCCGTCCGTCCGTCCATCCGTCCCTCCAGGAGCCGTCGCTCCCTTCTCCCGCCTCCTTCCCAGGTGGATTTTTCCGCTCGGGGACCCCCAAAAACATCGGTAGAAACTGGGGGGCGGTCCGGACCCCCCAGCCCCCGCCTGCTCCTCCCCTCCTCGCTGCCCAGCTCCTCCCTGGGGAGGGGGCTCTGGGAGGTGTGGGGGGGGTCTCACCCCCTACTCCAGACCTTGCTGAGGTGTCCTGCTGGGATTCTCTGCCATCCTCACCCCTCCCACCCCGGGAGGGGGACCGCAGTTTGGGGGCTCCCGGTGCGCGGCCCCTCCCGCATCCCCCCCCGTCCCGGCTGGCCCCATCCAGCCCCCCCGCGCCCGCCCCCGTTTGCCAGGGCGGATTAGGACGGAGCACGGCCTCGCATTCCTGCCTCCCTCCCTTCCCGGCCTCCCCCTCCTGCCGCTCTCTGACCACCTCCAGCTCCGCGGCCCCCCCAACCCCAGCCACAAACCGCTCCCGACCCCCCCCCAGAACCCCAACTCCGGGATCCCCTGGGTGCTGTCCCCCCGCTCCCGGCCCGGTGGGGTTGGGAAGACCCCGCATTCCCGCTCCCCCCCGCTCCGCACTCCCGTTTTTCCCAGAGCTGCGGGTGGGCTGCCGTGCCGGGAGCTTGGCTGCCGGAGCTGCCTGGCTTGGGTGGGCTGCGGGACCACCGGGGGAGCCCGTGGAGACCCCCGGGGGGGGGGTCGGGGTGTGGGACACCCCCCCCCCCCCAGCTGTGAGTCACAGCAGCTGCCCTGAGTCACTTCCCCCCCAGATAAGAGGGGACAGTGGTGCCCCTTGTGCCCCCCCCCCGGATTTAGAGGGGGGGTTTTAAATTCCTTCGTGCCGAGCTGGCAGAAGCCTCGAGGCATCACCCCCACCTCCTTCCCTTCCCAGCTTCCCGGCACCCCCATCCTGGCATTCCTGCGGGGAGCAGCCCGCTCCCGGAGCCCCCCTTCGGGGCGAGAGGTGCCAAACCCCCCCCCTCCCCTCCACCTGCAGCCCCGGGCTGACTCAGCCGGCCCGGGGGGGTCCCGGCGTGCCGGGGCGGGGGCTGCCCGGGGCCCCGCATTCCTCCTGCGCCTGGGCTTTGAGTCAGCTCCCGGCCGGGCCCGGACGTGCCCGTGCCCGCTCCGCATTGCTCGGCTTCCCGCCGCTCCCTGCCCGCCGGCGCTGCCCTGGGCACGGCGGACATCGGCGCCGGTGGCCCCGCTGGGGACCGGCCGGCTCGTTACACCGGCGGCCCGTGATGGGCTCTGGGTGCTGTGTCCCTCCGGTGTGCTGGGTTTTATGTCCCTGCTGTGTCCCCGGTGCCGTGTCCCCTCTGTGTCTCATGTCCTGGGTGCCATGTCCCCCCTGTCCTGGGTGCCGTGTCCCTTCTGTGTCCCATGTCCTGGGCGCCATGTTCCCCTGTGTCCCATGTGCCGTGTACCTCCTGTGTCTCGTGTCCTGGGTGCTGTGTCCCCGGTGCTGTGTCCCCTCCGTGTCTCGTGTCCTGGATGCCGTGTCCTTCCCGTGTCCTGTGTCCCATGTCCTGGGTGCCATGTCCCCCCTGTCCTGGGTGCCATTTCCCCCTGTGTCCTGTGTGCCATGTCCCCTCTGTGTCCCGTGTCCTGGGTGCCATGTCCCCCCCTGTCCTGGGTGCCATGTCCCCCCTGTCCTGGGTGCCGTGTCCCTCTCTGTCCTGCCTGGCCACAGCGAGCCACTTCCTCCCTCAGCCCGGCCACCTCCACGCCATTGTCCTCGCGCTCCCGAAGGATTTCCCTGCGGAAAGGCTGGCCCTTCCGGAACCCTCCGGCCGTGCCAGCTCCCCGTGCCAGCTCCCCGTGCCAGCGCCTTGCTCGGGGTCCCCGACATCTTCCCTTGGGCTGGGGGAGGATCCTGGATCCTGGCTGCGATGTCCCCGTGTCCCCCACGGCACCGCCCGACCCAGCCCTGCCCTTCTGCAGGGCTCACCCCGAGAGGGGCAGCCTGTGCTGGACAGCACGTCCGGGGTCAGGGGTGTCCGTCTGTCCTGGATGAGGGATGTCTGTCCGGGGTCAGGGGTGTCCGTCTGTCCTGGATAAGGGATGTCTGTCTGGGATCGGGGTGGGGTCTGTCTGTCCCAGATAAGGGATGTCTCTGGGATCGGGGGGGGGTCCGTCTGTCCTGGATGAGGGATGTCTGTCCAGGGTCAGGCGTGTCCGTCTGTCCCAGATAAGGGATGTCTGTCCGTGGTCACGGGTGTCTGTCTGTCCCAGATAAGGAATGTCTGTCCGGGGTCAGGGGTGTCCATCTGTCCTGGATGAGGAGTGTCCATCTGTCCCTGATGAGGGGTGTCTGTCCATCCCGGACGTGGGGTGTCCGTTTGTCCCCCATGAAGGGTGTCCATCCATGCTGGACACAGGGTGTCCGTTTGTCCCCCATGAAGGGACGCACTGTGCTGTCCATGTCCCTCCCCGCTCCCGGGGTCCGTGTCCCCTGTCCCTCCCCGCTCCTGGGGTCCGTGTCCCCTGTCCCTCCCCGCTCCCGGGGTCCGTGTCCCCCGTCCCGGCGCTCCGTGCCCCCGGAGCCGGGCGCTGTCTCCCGGACACGCCGCAGCTGTGCCGGGGCTGCGGATCAAAGGTTGGCCGCGGGTGTTTACACAGCCGGGGGGGCCCCGGGCCGGGCTGGGGGTGCCGAGCAGCCCCTCCCTCCTGTTCTCCCCGCCAGCACAGCCAGCTTTGGGGGGTCGCTGTCACCCCCTTTCCCACCCCACACACCGGGCTGTGGGGGCAGTGAATCTGTCACTGCGTCCCCAGGTGTGTCCCTGTGTCTCCTTCCAGCCCCGGAGATGGGGCCGACCATCTCGGGGTGTGACAAACTCTGATGTCCCTCAAGTGTCCCCCCCCTCAGGGCACCCCAAAATGAGTTGCAGGGGTTTGGGGGGTCTGGATTTGCTCCCCCTCCCATCACCCACCCCATTTCCTGCCCCCCCAGGCTGCTGGTGGGGGCCCCCCAGGACACGGAGCCGGTGAACGGGACACGGACGGGCGCCGTGTACGCCTGTCCCCTGAGTGCCACCACCCGCGACTGCCAGCGCCTGGACATCGAGCTCAAGGGTGGGTGACGTCCCCGCCGCGGGGCGTGTGACCACCCCAAGCCCCCCCGGGAGCGGGGAGCCCCTCTCAGGCCGGCTGTTCCCCCGCAGATGAGCCGGACAAGGCCATCATCGAGGACATGTGGCTGGGCGTGACGGTGGCCAGCCAGCGGCAGCCGCCGGGCAGGGTGCTGGTGAGTGCGGGGCTTTGCACGCCCGGATCACGGATCCTTGCACACCTGGATCCCAGACCTTGGCACGTCTGGATCCCGGATCTTTGCACACCCAGATCCCAGTTCCTTGCACACCTGGACCCTGGATCTTTGCACACCCGAATCCCGGTTCCTTACACACACACCTTTGGGGTGTCCCTGCACCTTTGGGGTGTCCCCTGAACCTCAGTGTCCCCGCTGTCCCCAGGCCTGTGCCCACTTCTACCCTCGGGTGCTGTGGTTGGTCCCTGAGCTGTCCCCTGTCTGTCCCTGTGTGTCCCCTGTCCCTGAGCTGTCCCCTGTCCCCGTCCCCAGGCGTGTGCCCACCGCTACACGCACGTGCTGTGGTCGGTCCCCTGTCCCTGAGCTGTCCCCTGTGTGTCCCCTGTCCCTGAGCTGTCCCTGTCCCCGTCCCCAGGCGTGTGCCCACCGCTACACGCGCGTGCTGTGGTCGGGGGCCGAGGCCCAGCGCCGCATGGTGGGCCGCTGCTACGTGCGGGGCAGCGACCTGCGCCTGGACCTGGGGGACGAGTGGCAGACGTACCACAACGAGATGTGCAACGCCAACACCGACGCCGACGAGACCGGCATGTGCCAGATGGGCGCCAGCGCCGGCTTCGGCGCCAACATCGTCTACTTCGGGGCGCCCGGCGCCTACAACTGGCAGGGTGAGGGTCCCGGGGGGGGGCACGGAGGGGACCCCCGGCCCTGGGGTCACCCCCGCCGTGGGGCTGAGCCCCCCCTGGCACCCTTGCAGGCACGGATTACGTGCTCCAGCGGGAGATGTGGGACCTGCACGACTTCTCCTACCCCAACAAGAGGAACGGAAACACCTACATAGGTGAGGGGAGCGCCGGGGGGTCCGGGGGGAGGCTGGGGGGGCTCAGGGAGGCTTGAGGACCCCCCCCTGGGATGGTGGGAGTGGGGGGACATTGGGGTGACGTCGGGGTGTTCGGGGGCATGGAGGGAGAATATGATTTTTGAATGTCAGAATTGAGATTTTTATATATATATATATATATATATATATATTTTAATATGAGGCGTGAGATCGAGATTTGATATGAACCCGGGGTTTATGGGGTCGGGGTTTTTTTGGGGGGCTCAGTGAGGACAAGCAGTGATCTCTGGGAGGGTGATCCCAGGTTTTTGGGGTCGGGGTTTTTTTGGGGGGCTCAGTGAGGACAAGCAGCCATCTCTCGGGGGGGTGATCTCAGGGTTTATGGCGTCAGGTGTTTTTTGGGGGGCTCAGTGAGGACAAGCAGTGATCTCTGGGGGGGTGATCTCAGGGTTTATGGGGTCAGGGCTTTTTGGGGAGCTCAGTGAGGACAAGCAGTGATCCCTGGGGGGGTGATCCCGGGTTTTTGGGGTCGGGTTTTTTTGGGGGGCTCAGTGAGGACAAGCAGTGATCTCTGGGGGGGTGATCCCGGGTTTTTGGGGTCGGGGTTTTTTTGGGGGGCTCAGTGAGGACCAGCAGCCATCTCTCGGGGGGCCGTGCCCGTCTCGCCCCGCAGGGTACTCTGCCGAGGTGGGCAGCGCGGTGCTGCAGCAGGACGCGGTGACGGTGGTGACGGGCGCGCCGCGGTACCGGCACACCGGCGCCGTGCTGCTGCTGAGCCGCGGCGCGCGGCAGGCGCTGCAGCCCAGCCTGCTGCTCCCCGGCCCGCAGGTGGGCTCCTACTTCGGCAGCGCCCTGGCCCTGGCCGACCTCAACAGCGACGGGTGAGGGGCTGCGACCCCCGCGGGGGCTCACCTGGGGCGGGGGGCTCACCTGGAGTGAGGGGCTCACCTGGGGCGGGGGACTCACCTGGAGTGAGGGGCTCACCTGGAGTGAGGGGCTCACCTGGGGTGAGGGGCTCACCTGGGGTGAGGAGCTCACCTGGGGTGAGGGGCTCACCTGGGGTGAGGGGCTCACCTGGGGTGAGGAGCTCACCTGGGGTGAGGGGCTCACCTGGGGTGAGGGGCTCACCTGGGGTGAGGAGCTCACCTGGGGTGAGGGGCTCACCTGGGGGGTGCTCACCCGAGGCTTCCTGAAGGGCACCTGGGCTGGGATCTGTCAGCTTCTGAGGGTGGAGGGTCTTAGTTAGGGTGTCCTGAAGCTCAGGTGGGCTTGGACCCCCAAGTTGCTGAGGGTGGGGGTCTCACCTGCAGCACCCCACAGCTCCTGAGGGTGGGGGTCTCACCTGTAGCACCCCACAGCTCCCAGCAGTGAGGGTCCCACCTGCAGCACCCCTGGGCTCTCTCTGTGTCCCAGCTCTGCGGTGGGGAGCTTTTTTTCAGGTGTGGGGGGCGAGTCACAGCTCCGGGGGAGGACCCCCGCCACTCCAGGCCTGGGGGGTGGCGGCCGTGTCACCTCGCTGTCCCCGCAGGTGGCAGGACCTGGTGGTGGGGGCCCCCTTCTACTTCGAGCGGAAGCAGGAGGTGGGGGGCGCGGTGTTCGTGTACATGAACGAGGCCGGGGGCTTCCAGCAGCTCCCCAGCCTGGTGCTCACCGGCCCCAGCTACTCGGGCTTCGGCTTTGCCCTGGCCAGCATCGGGGACATCAACCAGGACGGCTTCCAGGGTGAGCCCCTGCGCGGGCAGCGCCTTTCTGGGGGGCTCCGGAGAGGTTTGGGGTGAAGAGGAGGAGGCTGGAGGTCCTGGTTGTCCCGTTGTTCCTTCTGTCCGTCCATCCATCCCTGCTGTGCTGAGTTTGGGGGGTCTCACAGGAAGGGGGGGGGACGACACACCCCGGATGTGGCCGGGAGTTTGGGGTCTTGCGGGGGCTGACCCTGCTCTCGTCTCCCCCTCGCAGATATCGCTGTGGGGGCTCCTTTCGAGGGGCCTGGCAAGGTTTACATCTACCACAGCAGCGCCGAGGGGCTGCGGGACCGGCCCCGGCAGGTAACGGCCCCGGGATCGGGGCTGGATCCCCTGGGATCGGGGCTGGATCCCCTGGGATCGGGGCTTTGGGTGCCCCTGGGATCGGGGCTGGATCCCCCTGGGATCGGGGCTGGATCCCCTGGGATCGGGGCTGGATCCCCTGGGATCGGGGCTTTGGGTGCCCCTGGGATCGGGGCTGGATCCCCCTGGGATCGGGGCTGGATCCCCTGGGATCGGGGCTGGATCCCCTGGGATCGGGGCTTTGGGTGCCCCCGGGATCGGGGCTGGATCCCCCTGGGATCGGGGCTGGATCCCCCGGGATCGGGGCTTTGGGTGCCCCCGGGATCGGGGCTGGATCCCCCCGGGATCGGGGCTTTGGGTCCCCTGGGATCGGGGCTTTGGGTGCCCCCGGGATCGGGGCTGGATCCCCCCGGGATCAGGGCTTTGGGTCCCCCGGGATCGGGGCTTTGGGTCCCCTGGGATTGGGGCTGGATCCCCCGGGATCGGGGCTTTGGGTCCCCCCAGCACTCCCACTTCGGGCTGGGTGAGACCCCTCCCCAAATTGCAGGTGATCAGCGGCTCCGACCTGGGCCCTGCCCGGATGAAAACCTTCGGGTACTCGCTGAGCGGGGGGCTGGACATGGACGGCAATTCCTACCCGGATCTGCTGGTGGGCAGCCTGAGCGAGCGGATCGTCCTGCTCAGGTACAGGAGTGGGGACAGGGGACGAGGGATGGGGGTCCTGCCGCCCCCCGGGGTGGGCACGGAGCAGGGGGGGGCTCAGCCAACCCCAACCCCTGCTCAGAGCCCGGCCCGTCATCAACATCCTGGACAAGACCTTCACCGTGACCCCCAGCAAGGTGGATCCTGCCCAGTGCACTCCCAAGTCCTGGTGAGTCCCCGTGGTGTCCCCGGTGTCCCCGTGGCTGCTGGTGGCACCCCCGGCTCGGCTCACGGCCCCTTTGTCCCCTCCAGCATGACGGTGACCTTGTGCTTCTCCTACAACCAGAGCGCGGGGGACCCCAACTACAGCCAGAGGATCAGTGAGTGGGGGACACGGGGGGACATTGAGGGGACACTGGGGGGACACGGGGATGCGTCAAGGGGGTGTTGGACACTGGTGCCGTCCCCCAGCCCTGCGGTACACGCTGGAGGCCGACAGGGACCGGCACCAGCCCCGGGTCAGGTTCTCGGGCTCCCAATCCGCCACCTACAGCGGGGAATTCTCCATGCCCGACACGCGCTGCCAGTCCCAGGAGCTCCTGCTGCTGGTGAGCGGCCTCCCCTCCCTCCATCCCTCCCTCCATCCCTGCCCTCCATCCCTCCATCCCTCCATCCCTCCATCCCTCCATCCCTCCATCCCTCCATCCCTCCATCCCTCCCTCCATCCCTCCCTCCATCCCTCCCTCCATCCCTCCCTCCATCCCTCCCTCCATCCCTCCCTCCATCCCTCCCTCCATCCCTCCCTCCATCCCTCCCTCCCTCCATCCCTGCCTTCCTTCCATCCCTCACTCCCTCCTTTTTCCCCATCCATCCCTCATTCCCTGCGTTCCCTCCGTCCCTCACTCCATCCCTCATTCCTCCCACCCTTCCCCTCCCTCGGTGGGCTCTCTCACGGGTCCCCCCAGGTGACCCCAGGTGTGGCCGGAGCTGATTTTGGGAGGGATCTTTGTCCCCCTGCAGGACAATGTCCGGGACAAGCTGCACCCCATCGTGCTCTCCATGAACTACTCGCTGCTGGAAAGGCCCAGAACCTTCCGGCTGGGCCCCCACGCCCTGGATGCCTTCCCCGTGCTCAACCAGGACCAGGCCCACCAGAACGAGACCAAGGTGTGGGGACACCCTGGGGTGTCCTGGGGGGTCACAGGGGACACCCTGGGGGCTCCCAGGCACTCAGGGGACATCCGCGTCCCCGCAGATCGAGTTCCAGAAGGAGTGCGGCTCCGACAACCAGTGCTACAGCAACCTCCAGCTGCAGAGCAGCTTCGTCACCGAGCAGAACCAGCCGCTGCCCAGGTGCTGTCCCCGTGTCCCCTCCCCGCTGCTGTCCCCGTGTCCCCTCCCCGCTGCTCTCCCCGTGTCCCCTCCCCACTGCTGTCCCCCGTGTCCCCTCCCCGCTGCTGTCCCCCTGTCCCTGCAGGGTCGGGGCTGTCCCCATGTGTGTCCCCATGTGTGTCCCCGTATCCCCACGGGGTCGGGGCTGTCCCCGTGTGTGTCCCCGTGTCCCCGTGTGTGTCCCCGTGTGTGTCCCCGTGTCCCCGCAGGGTCGGGGCTGTCCCCGTGTCCCTGTGTGTGTCCCCGCTGCTGTCCCCGTGTCCCCGCGGGGTCGGGGCTGTCCCCGTGTCCCCGTGTGTGTCCCCGTGCGTGTCCCCGCGGGGTCGGGGCTGTCCCCGTGTCACCCCGTGCGTGTCCCCGTGTCCCCGCGGGGTCGGGGCTGACCCCGCCGCGCTCCCCGCAGGGTGAACGGCTCCCAGGTGCTGCACTACAGCCGGGACGTGCGCAAGCTGCACCTGAGCGTGGACATCACCAACGTCCCCAGCACGGCCTGGAACGGCGAGGACGCCCACGAGGCCCTGCTGAACGTCACCGTGCCACCCAGCCTGCTGCCCTCCTCCGTCCGCCCGGTACTGGGGGGGGGGACACACCCTGGGTGCCCCCCGAGTGTCCTGGGCTCGGCCGGGATGTCCCTGACCCTCTCTGTCCTCCCCAGAGCGGAGCCTGCACCTTTGGGGACACGGTGCTGTGCGAGCTGGGAAACCCCTTCAAGAGGGGGCAGAGGGTGAGAGGTGCCCCCCACCCCCAGGTGCCCCCCCCGGGCCGTTCCTGGGGGGCTCGGGGGGCTGAGGTGCTCCCTGTGCCCCCCCCCGTGAGCAGGCAGAGCTGACCATCACCTTCGAAGCCATCGGGATCACGCTGGAGACGCGGGAGGTGGCGGTGTGGCTGGAGCTGTCCACGTGAGTGGGAGGGGATGGGGACATGGGGACACAGGGACATTTGGATACAGGGGACACAGGGACATGGGGATACAGGGACACAGAGATACGAGGACACAGGGACACGGGGATATGGGGATACAGGGACACGGGGATACAGGGATATGGGAATACGGGGATATGGGAATACAGGGATATGGGGACACGGGGACACAGGGATACAGGGACATGGGGATACAGGAACATAGGGACATGGGGACACAGGGACACAGAGATACAGGGACACGGGGATATGGGGACACAGGGACACAGAGATACAGGGACATTTGGATACAGGGGATACAGGAACACAGAGATACGGGGATATGGGGACACAGGGACACAGAGATACAAGGACATGGGGACACAGGGATATGGGGACATGGATACAGGGACATTTGGATACAGGGGACACAGGGATACAGGGACATGGGCACACCGGGACAAAGGGACACAGGAGTCACAGGGACAAAGGGACACGGGAGTGTGGGGGCACAGGGACAGGGATGGTCCCTTTGGGGTGGGGGAGATGCCGATCCCGGTGCCCCGGCAGGCAGAGCACCCAGGAGGATCTGCAGCCCGTGCTGGCCAAGCTGCTGGTGGATTACAGCATCCAGTCCTCGCTGAGCATGTGAGTGTCCCCTCTGCGTCCCCTCTGCGTCCCCTCCACCCTCTCAGTGTCCCCTCCATTCCCCCCCGGCTGTGGCCGTGTGTCACCCCGTGTGTCACCTCTCCGTGTCGCAGCAATGGGGCAGCACTGGGATGTCCCCCCACGTCCCTGACGCTGTCCCTGTCCCCATCCCGTCCCCAGAGCCCCCTCCCACATCCAGTCCTACTTCAGCGGCTCCGTGGTGGGCGAGTCGGCCATGAAACGGGAGCAGGACGTGGGCAGCGCGCTCGCCTTCGACTTCCAGGTGAGCTGGGCCGGGAAAGAGGAGTTGGGAATGCAGGAGGGAGGATTTGGGAATGCAGGAGGGAGGATTTGGGGATGCAGGAGGGAGAGGATTTGGGAATGCAGGAGGGAGAGGATTTGGGGATGGAGGAGGGAGGGGATTTGGGGATGCAGGAGGGAGAGGATTTGGGGATGCAGGAGGGAGAGGATTTGGGAATGCAGGAGGGAGGATTTGGGGATGCAGGAGGGAGGATTTGGGAATGCCGGCCTCCACGTCCCGCCCTGCCCGCAGGTGACCACCAAAGGCGAGTCCCTGGGCTCGCTGGGCACCATCCTGCTGGGCTTTGAGTGGCCCTACGAGATCCCCAACGGCAAATGGCTCCTGTACCCCACGGCCATCCTGGTGAACGGCAACGACTCGTGTCACCCCCCCCGGGGGCCTCATCAACCCCCTCAACCTCACCGTGAGTCACCCGGGGCTCGGGTTATTCCCTTTTCTGACGGGGCAAACGAGAGGCGTTTTAAAAACCTTATATTCTGCGTTTAGTCTCACGTGGAAGGTGAGGCAGCACACGCTAAAATTCCTCACGATCAGAAGCCAAACTATTCCCTAATTACCTTGTAAGCCTTTAGGTGGTGTGTGTTTGGAACATTTTTTTGGTTAGACTTTAAAGACTCTCCACGAATCCGTTTCCCACAACGCCGCGGTGCCCTCGGGGCCGTGTCCCTGCCCCACCGCGGGGCTCCTTCAGCCCCTCGCCGGCACGGCCCAGGCTCTGACGGGGTTCTGCTCCTCCTTCAGCTGCTGCAGGACCAGGCTCCATCCCGGCACAGGCGGGAGCTGGAGCCCCCCGAGCCGGGCGAGTCCCCGGTCACTTTGGCCACCGGCCGGCGCCCGAGGTCCGAGGCGGTGCTGGTGAGTCTGGGGGTCGGGCAGTCGCCGTCCCCGCTGTCTGCTGGCACCGGGACGGTGTTTCGGGCCCCCCCTGACCGCCGTGTGTCCCCCCCAGAGCTGCTCTGCGGGCACGGCGCGCTGCGTGTGGTTCGAGTGTCCCCTGCTGCACACGCAGCTCCCCTCCAGCTTCAGCCTGCGCGCCCGCGTCTGGAACAGCACCTTCATCGAGGTCAGTGCCGGGCGGCCGAGCCCTCGGCGTGGCGCTGAGCGGGGCCCCGAGCCTGCCAGGGCTGGGCTCGGGAGGTGGCACCCACCTCTGTGTGTCCCCATTGTCACCTGTGTGTCCCTTCATCTGTGTGTCCCCATTGTCACCTGTGTGTCCCTCCATCGGTGTGTCCCCATTGTCACCTGGGTGTCCCTCTATCCGTGTGTCCCCATTGTCACCTGGGTGTCCCTCTATCCGTGTGTCCCCATTGTCACCTGTGTGTCCCTCTATCCGTGTATCCCCATTGTCACCCGTGTGTCCCTTCATCTGTGTGTCCCCATTGTCACCTGTGTGTCCCTCCATCTGTGTGTCCCCATTGTCACCTGTGTGTCCCTCCATCTGTGTGTCCCCATTGTCACCTGTGTGTCCCTCCATCTGTGTGTCCCCATTGTCACCTGTGTGTCCCTCTATCCGTGTGTCCCCATTGTCACCTGTGTGTCCCTCCATCTATGTGTCCCCATTGTCACCTGTGTGTCCCTCCATCCGTGTGTCCCCATTGTCACCTGTGTGTCCCTCTATCCGTGTGTCCCCATTGTCACCTGTGTGTCCCTTCATCTGTGTGTCCCCATTGTCACCTGTGTGTCCCTCCATCTGTGTGTCCCCATTGTCACCTGTGTGTCCCTCCATCTGTGTGTCCCCATTGTCACCTGTGTGTCCCTCCATCCGTGTGTCCCCATTGTCACCTGTGTGTCCCTCCGTGTGTCCCCATTGTCACCTGTGTGTCCCTCTATTTGTGTGTCCCCATTGTCACCTGTGTGTCCCTCCATCCGTGTGTCCCCATTGTCTCCTCTGTCCCCCTCCATGTGTATCCCCATTGTCACCTGTGTGTCCCTCCATCTGTGTGTCCCCCCCATTGTCACCTGTGTCCCCCTTCATCCGTGTGTCCTCCTCATTGTCACCTGTGTCCCCATTGTCACCTGTGTGTCCCTCCATCTCTGTATCCCCATTGTCACCTGTGTGTCCCTCCATCCGTGTGTCCCCATTGTCACTTGTGTGTCCCTCCATCCGTGTGTCCCCATTGTCACCTGTGTCCCCCTCCATCCGTGTATCCCCATTGTCTCCTCTGTCCCCCTCCGTGTGTCCCCACTGTCACCTGTGTCCCCCCATCTGTTTGTCCCCCTCCATCCGTGTGTCCCCCACCACCATCCATGTCCTCCCCCTCCCCTCACCCACACGTTGTCACCCCTGTGACCCCGTCCCTGACCCGTGTCCCCCCTGCTGTCCCCAGGAGTTCCGCGACTTTGACCGCGTCAAGGTGACGGGCACGGCCACGCTGTTCCTGCGCTCGCAGGTGCCCACCATCGCCATGAGGAACCACACGGTGCGGGTGAGCCACGCCGGAGCCCCAACCGGGGCAAACCGGGCGCCGCTGCAGCTCCGGCGCCCCAGCGATGCCCTTCCCACCCCCTCGCAGTTCTCCGTGGACGTGGACTCGGAGCTGCAGGAGGAGCAGCCGGCCGAGATCGCGCTCTGGCTCGTGCTGGTGTCGGTGGCAGCCGGGCTGCTGCTGCTGGGGATCATCATCCTCCTCCTCTGGAAGGTGAGGGGAGGGGGCCCCGAATCCCCTTTCCCGGGGTGCAGGAGCCGCGCTGAGACCCGACGGGCTCGCGTCACCCCTGGCTGTCCCCTCCCGGACTGGCAGCCGGAAGATTGTCCCCGCCGTGGGTGGCAGGCGTCCCCCAAGCTGGGAGGTGCCCTCCAGGGAGGAAGATTCCCGGCTGGAGAGGGATGAGGAAGAGGAGCAGAGACATCCCCGACGTGTCTTGGGGTGCAAAAACACTTTAGGACGACAAAGCGGGGCTGTGGAAGCCCCACAGCTCCCTGGGGACACCCCCGGCTTCTGGAAGCCCCCTTTTTTTACCCACAGGGACTCGCTGGCATCCCTGGGGATGCTCTGTGGGGGCATCTCCCTGCCCTCATCTCCCGGGGGGTGCCCAGGCTCCCCCGGAGCCCCCGGCCCGGCCCCCCTGACCCTGTCCCCTTCCCTGCAGTGCGGGTTCTTCCGGCGGGCCAACACCCGGGCCATGTACGAGGCCAAGGGGCAGAAGGCGGAGATGAGGATCCAGCCGTCGGAAACCGAGCGGCTCACGGACGACTACTAACGGGGGTGGGGGGCCGCCCCCCCGTGCCCCCCGACCCGGGCGCCGCCTGGTAATGCCCCGTGGGGCCGGGCTGCAGCGGCATCTTCCTCCTCTTCATCCTCCTCTTCCTCTGTGCTGTAGGGTCCCCGGAGGGCTCGGCGGGCTCCGGCTCCAGGATTTGCCGCTCCCTTTGCCTCTGCTCTTCGCCGCCTCGGGGGTCTCCTCTCTCTCTCTCCCCCCCTCTCTCTCCTTCTCCCCGGCTCTCTCCGGCCCCTCACTGACCCTCTGCCCTGTGTTCTTTTCCCCCCGCTTTCTCTCGCAGTGTGACTTTTTCCAGCGGACCCGCTACTACCGGATCATGCCCAAGTACCACGCGGTGCGCATCCGGCAGGAGCAGCGCCACCAGCCCGGGGGGCTCCTGCCCCGCCGCCGCAAGAAGCTCTGGGTGACCAAATGGCAGGAACCGGACAAGTACTACTGACCCCCTGTCCCCCCCGTCCCGGACCCCTGCCAGGGGGGCTTTGACTTTGCACAAGTGCATCTCTCCCTGTCCCCAGCCCCTCGGACGCGGCCGCCTCCGGCTTTGGCTCCCGCAGCCCCTCCCGGGGGGGCTCCTGCACGCTCGTGCCTTGCACGCTTGTGGGGGTGACACCCCCCCCCCAAATGTGCCCCCCCTGCTCCCCGAAGTGCTGCTGGGCTCACCGAGTGCCTTCCCTCCGTGCAGACACTCCGCTCGCCACGTCCCTGTCCCTGTCCCCAGCCAGCCTGGGACACGTCCCGACCCCCTTGGGGACACGTCCTGACCCCCTGAGGACATGTCCCTACAGGTCGGGACACGCTCGCCCCCCTCCCCTGGGCGCTGGGTGCAGGACCCCGCTGCTTTCCCCCTCCTCATCCTCATCCCCGACCCCCGGGGGTCTCCTCCTGCTGCTCCCCCCGTGCTCGGACGCAGCTTTGGCTTTGGGAGGGGGCCGTGTCCCCCCCATCCTCGACCCCCACCCCGGACCGGGGGTCCCTGTCCCGCCCCCGCGGGGTTAAATTATTCCGTGTCGGTGTTTCGGTGTCGAGTCCCAGCGTCCGGTCGGTACCGGGGGGCGGCTGGGGAGGGAGAGGGGGGGTCCTGCACTCCCAGCCCCAACCCGGCCCCCCCCAAACCCCCTCCCCTTCCTCGCTGGGGCCCAATAAAGCCTCGCTCTGGGATTTGTAAGCTCGTGTCCCCTCCGTGTCGTGGCTGCGGGGGGAGTGGGCTGCGGGTTTTGGGGGGCTTTCAGGGGTGGGGGGGGCAAAAAGAGGAGGGGGGGGATGATGTGCCCCTGGTGGGTTGGGGGTGATGGGGAGGGGAGTGCGGGGGTTGGGGTGGGCTCAGCCCCCTCTAAACCCTTGGGAAAGGCTCAACCCCCCCCCCAAAAATGCCGCGGGAAGGGGTCTGGGACCCCCGAGGGGCTGATGGGAGCTCCGGTTATGCAAATCAGCGCTGCAGCGAGGGGCGGGGCCAGGGCGCAGCCGGCGCTGATTGGCCGCGAGGCGCGCGGTGATTGACAGCGGGGCGTGCAGCAATACCGCCGCTGAGGGGGCGTGGCTCGAGGTGATTGACAGCGGGGCGTGCCCGGCGGTGAAGCCGGATTGGCACGGGGGCGGGGCGGGGTTTGCGGCAGGACGGGCGTTGATTGGTCGAGGTGCGGTGATTGACAGTGAGTGTGTTGTTTGCTCGCG
This sequence comes from Hirundo rustica, assembly GCF_015227805.2. Lineage (NCBI taxonomy): Eukaryota > Metazoa > Chordata > Aves > Passeriformes > Hirundinidae > Hirundo > Hirundo rustica. The sequence continues at coordinate 1,177 of NW_026690540.1, read as the reverse complement.
GCGGGGGCGGGGCCGGGCCCGGGGGCTCGGGGGGCTGTGAGGGGACATTGAGGGGACACTGAGGGGGCTCTGAGGGAACACTGAGGGGACATTGAGGGGACATTGAGGGGACCCTGAGGGGACAGCGGGGCCATGCGGCTGCTGCGGTGCCTCGGGAAGCGCGCGGCGCTGGCCGGCGTCCCCACCTACATCGAGCACTTCAGCAAGTTCTCGCCGTCGCCGCTCTCCATGAAGCAGTTCCTGGACTTCGGTAAATAAACAAAATCCTCCCCCCTCGACCCAACCCCGGGACCCCTCAGCCTGCCACGGGACGGGGACAGCCGGTGTGGGGCGGTGCTCGGGGGAGGGAGCTCCGTGCACACCCCCAGGAATTCCTGCTTCCTTTCCGGGGAATTCCTGCCGCCCTTCCCGGGAATTCCCAACCCTTTCCTGGGAAATCCTTCACACACCCACCCCGGGAACATCCTACCCCCCCCCTTCCCCACCCCGTAAATCTGAGGGGTCTGGGGGCTGCCCCCTCCCCTCAGTGAGTGTGTGGGCCTGGGTAACTCTGAGCCCCCCAAACACCCCGTTATTATTGGGGACAGAGGGATTTAACAACACCACGCGGGTAAATAAATGGCATTGGCAGGTGGTTTCCTAATAGGGCCTTTTGGGGGTGTCCCCTCTGCCCCCAAACCCCCCTCACTTGGGGCACATCCTGACCCCCCCAGTAAATCCCCTCCGTGAGGGACCCCCAGTCCCCCTGTCCCAGCCCGGCCCCCTCAGGGTGGGCAACTGGGACCCCCCCAAATCCGACCCGATCCCCCCAGTAAACGTCCCAGGGGGTGGAGGTGTCCCCCCATTGTCACCCAGCCCGGCCCTCTCTTGTCCCCTGCTCCCCAGACTGGGCTGGCGGCTGCGCTCTGCCTCTGCCCTGTCCCCCCAGCTCCATCCCGGTGTCCCTTGTCCCCAGGGGTCTGCCCCTCCAGGGCTTTGGGGTCAGCTGTGTCCCCCCTGCCCTGCGGGATGTCACCTCCTGGGTGGGGACCCCTGGGCCTGCTTTGTGTCCTGGTGGTGGCCCAGGTCCTTCTCCCCTCGGGGGGTCTCCCAGCCCCAGTTTGGGCCGTTCTGGGTGGCACTGGGCACCCAGCCTGTCCCCTGCAGTGGGCTGAGCTCCCCTCAGCCCCCACAGTGT
>NW_026690539.1:0-18282 GCF_015227805.2 Hirundo rustica | reverse complement strand
TGGGGATGACCAAAAGAGAACCTTTTTTTCCAGCAAGATTTCATCCTCATAAAAGGATAGCTTTCCCATTAAACTGCATATTTTGGGAGGAAGAGAACAATGATGAAAATCTTAAACTTTCTCTTAATTTCTTTATTACTATCCTTTAAACATGGTAGAGAAAGTCAAAGAAAAACCACGCAAACTGTTCTTATTTTTTTTTCTTAGATCACTATTTACTTACAACAGCTTTTTCCATTAGCCTGAAGAAGAAATAAACTTATAATCTAAAAAAAAAAACCCCTAAACAAATTGGTAGTTTGTCATATTTAAGAGACCAAATGAATAGTTATATTTTGGAAAATCACAAACAAAATTATTCAACTCTTCATCCTTCCCCTTTCAGTTTATTTAATATAATTGGTTAGATAAAGTGATTAAGGATATGTATAGGATGAAGGAAATAATATTTTGTCTTCCCATGCATCTCGAAATCAATTCAAGGTATTTTTACTTGCCACAAGGCTGTATCATTGTCACAAGGCTGTATCCTAAAAGTCAAAAAGACATATTTGAAACTGCAAATAATTCCTCAAAAGTCATCTTTCACTTTTCATATAACTAAACAGGTAATGTGAACAAAATCAAGTTGTCTCTAGAGGAGGTGGATCAGAGGATAAGAGATGTGGGTAGGACAGGCAAGTGAACTATTTTCCCTTTGTTTTCTAGAAGAATAAAATACTTCCACCCTCATCTCAGCATAGTTTCAGATCTTTCTCTAAATCACAATATTTTAGTAACTCTCCAGAATGCAAAGTAGGAGGTACAGGTCAATGAATAAATTCTACTTGTAATAAAGTGACACAGGTTAAATTTCCTTCAGGTATTGTCGTAAATTCCAAGTCATAAAAGCATGCCACAACTCATTTCACAAAGTCCTTCCAATGAAATCATTAATATTGGGTTGATTTTGCTCACTGTATGCATTGTTGGGTTGATCTATAAGCAATAAACACTGGAAAGTTTTTTAATTTTGGCAAAGATTATTAAAACGTCAATGAAAGTGTGTTCTTTTAGTGCAAAAGAATTTAACAGAGTTCAGAGCACAGATGAAAGATGTGCAAAAGGGTCTTGCCTGATCTTTTGTGATTTCCTATGGAACTGATGAGAAGAAAAAATATATAGGGAAATAAATCTAGCTAATTTTTTGTAACAGTATAGGGACAAAAATTGTATTTAATATGATCTATTAAATGTTCCTGTTCCTTTGACAGCAATTTTGGTTTTGACTTCAATATTCCAATATTTTCTGTTTAATATAGGTTTCACTTCATGCCTCATGTATGCTAGCCTTGATTCCCTTTTAGCTAGAACCAAGAGTTACTTGCTAAAAAAGAGCCAACATTAATGTCCTGTTTATTGTGCTCCAGAAAATACCATTATTTCTACAGCATCTTTTTTCCATCCTTCTTACAAGGGAAGACTTCTCTGCTCCACTAGCTCCCGGGATCAAGCAAATTCAATTGTATTTCTCACTCCACAGTTTCAGGAGAAGGTTGGTATAAATCATTTGGTGTATCTGAGCAGGTAATAAATAAAAATTTGAAAATCATTTTTCAGGACCTCATATTTTCATAAGCAGGGCTCCCACAAGACTTTTTTGCTGGGCCAACTCACAGCACTCATTGCTTCTGCAGTTCACTTGAATGATGACATTGCCTGTGATTTAGCCTGTCGTGGTTTATCCTGTTCATTTCCCAGTCTGTTCCCCCATGACAACAACACTTCCTTATGTCAAGGTCCCTCTGAAGGGCTGCACAGCCCTCTGGGCTATCAGCCACTTCTCACAGTTTTGTGTTGTCAGTGACATTGCTGAGGAGGCCTCTGCCCTTCACCCCAGTCATTGATGGATCAGTTAAACAGGACTGGGCCCACCATTGAACCTTGTGAGACAACATTAGTGACAGACCTCCAACTGGACCCCATGCCCCTGATTATGACCCTCTGGGATCTGCTGTTCAGGTAGTTCTCAGTCCACCTCAGTAAAAAAATCTCTAGCTTATTCAATCTGTGTTCTATAGATGATTTAGGTCTAAGTTATTTCCTCAGTTGAGGTCAGACAAATTGAATTAAGAGAACTATGGCAATATGAATATTACATGAGTTTTCAAAGGAAAATCAATACAAGCCCAAACCATTAGAACAGTACTTTGCCTGCTTAAACTTCTGTAATAGCTACTTTTAGCATGTTTTCAAAATTAAATGATAGCAGGATGACTGCAGAGTATTATTTGCTAAGTCTGTCCTCAGTACAAAACTGAAGAAAGCTTTTGGTAAAATAAATATTCCATTTTCTACTGTGAAAGATCAGGGTAAAATTGAACAAGATGAGGTATTTGTCCAGCTATACATCTTTTCTTACATAAAATATGACTGCAATAAATGGCATAATAGGAAGATTGATGGAAATCCATGTGCACTTAAGATAGATTATTTACAGAGGAAAGCGAAAGCTTTCAGCAACCATAAAAGTACACAATTGATTGCTATATTGTATCACATTTTTGTTTCATAAACTTTTTTCAGCAATCATTGCTTGGTCATTGCAATAGAAACAGATGAATGGTTATTTTGAGGGTCTCTGGCAGTGTAAGAAATGTGTCATGAACTGCATTTTGCAGAAGTAATTTAGAACTCAAAGTCAAAGCCAGAAAAAGGCATGAGTTTATATGTAAGTGCTTGAACAAGCTTCAGGAAAAATATTCTTGAAGTTTAGAAAGGTAATGGAACAAGATTTCAATATGTTTTCTACATAGCAGTAAAAACTGAGTAAATGTCAGCTCAAGTAAAAGGGAACACTTTGTGCCAAACATGAATTTTCTTTTCTTCTCTCCCTGCCCTTCTTTTGAAAATCACACCTATTGTGTGTGTGAGTTTTATTCTCAAAAGTACTAAGCTTCTGCTCCCACTTAACATCAACAGAAAAAAGGTTTATGACAGACTTGAAAGAGGTACTTCCCATACTCTGATCGTATGTGGTGTCTGGTAGTATGAAGGCTCATGCTTTCCTTCTTTCTCAGCACTTCTCAAAAGTAAAATGCTACTCAAGATGAGAGTGATATTTGTTCAGGTTGGCTCAGGGTAGACAGGGTAAAATGCATGTCTGAATCCTGCTTTCCTGGCACTGGATGTCAGAAACAAGATATAATGCAAATAAACCATTTAAAGATGAAAGAAAGAGAAAGGGAGGGGAAAGAAGAACAACACATTCAGAATCAAATAAGATATGCTTCATGGCCTCAGAGTGAAAACACATTTCAAGGTTGAATTTAGTGCACAAGTGATTCAGCTTAGGTGGTGAGTAGTGCATGACATAGACTTCACCCTTTAGGAATAATTAAATGTCTCCAATTACCAGAATTTAGCAATCAGTAGAGCAGTCAGACATGTGTGGAAGCTGTTTGTCAGTTGATTTCATAACTGCATGTGGATATAAACAACAGGGGGAAAAAGACGTGCAGTCATTCTTACAAATTTGTACCACAGTGCCTTTTACCCATTTTCCAGCTTTTATAGCATGCACTGCCTGTGCTCTACTCGATAAAACCCTACTTTCTGATTATGCTAACAAGGTAAATCCGCCAATATTAAACTGGCTTGTCAAAAACCTAGCAGCTGTGCCTCTGCCACACTTAACCATACTTGCAGATGTGCATATGAGCTGCCTTTTGATTATTCAGGCTTCATATGTCCTTACACCACCAAGATTCAAACATCTCTAGGCAGGAGTGCAAACACTTGGAAAGCTCAAAAGGGAGATAGCTCTCTGCATCCTCCCTATTAAAAGTCTTTCTTTACCGAGCTCTTTAAATATATAGTGCAACTCCTGTAGTGGCTGTTTCTTCCCTGGTTTGACCTCACTGAGCCATTCTCCAGGATAGATGAAAAGTAAGCTGGAGGTTGACCATATTAAATAGCAGACAAGCAGAGAACACATTCTTAGGTAGGTAGAAATCATGACCATAATTATTTTTGCTATGTTTATTTTCAATTCAGTGAAACTGTCAAATAATAGTTTACTTGTTTGTTGTTTTGCTATTAATCAAAAGTAGTGGAAACAAAAGCTGTAACAGAATAATTTGTTTTTCTCACATTGCATTCAGTAGCAGAGGTATTATTTAGTCCTACTATCAAACACACTTTTGACAGAATTTCTGGGAATTATTTAGAAAATCAGTTAAATTCTCAGATAACACTTTTCCTGAAAAGATATGACATGCTACTCTTATTTACACCTCTATGTGATAATAAAAGTACACTTATTTAAGAGATGTAATCACAGTAGTTAACAAAACAGGGGTAAGAAAAAGAAAGGAAGAGCATGAAACAAACTATTTGGCATGTGTGAGTCTTGCTTTGCCCTTCAAGTAGGGTTATGAGCTGAGGAGCCAGGTCTAGATTTTGAAAAGTGATTTGGATTCTGTGAGAAATCAATAAAACTTTAGTTTTACTGTGTTTCTTCTGCAAGATAGCAATTATGGAATTTTTATTCATGTCAGGAAGTAGGAAGTAAATATAGGGCTTATAGTCAGAACTCTAGGCAGCAGGTGAACTAGTTATCTAAGAAACTAAAGCAATACTTTGTTTACTATTAAATAGGTTTTTTGGGGGGGTGAGGGTTTTTGTGGGTTTGTTTTGTTTTGCTGGGTTTTTTTACGTTTTTCACTTGGCTTTAGTTATTGAAAATAAAATTATCAAATTTTATCAATATTAACGTTTTTATTTACACAGTCTTGCCTTAAAGTTAATGCAGCATTGTACCCTAAAATGAAAAATATCTTTTGAAATAACAGTTACGGAACCCCCAAATCACTATTTCTATGTCCTAGTTCTGACCATGACAGAGTTAAGTTTTTGCAGTAGGGGAAGGGGTATATTGCTGAGTGGGTATGGTTACGACATTATTCTATACCACCTCCAGTCATTGCCACGGGCGGGAGTAAGGGAAACTCTGAAGATTAAATCTGTGGCTTCCAGTTAAAAAAATGCAGTGGGAGGAGGACAAAGCCATTGTTCATTGTCTCGGGGTCCACATTTTTGTATGTGAATCATCTTTTATTTAGTACAATTTTGTTATTAATGTTGCTGCAGTTACTGTGGCTGGTTCTGTCCCCACACCAGGCGGGCGCTGACCTCCGGCTAGCTCTGGTCAGCACTGCCACAGAATGTTCCCAGTTCGGATGGGCACGCAGGCTATCTTTACCTGCTGGTTCAGCTTCTCGGTGGCAGCTGGACCAAGTAGTGTCTTGACAGCAGCGGCAGCAGAAGAAAAGGCTGGCTCTCAGCTTGTTAAAAGGTGTTTATTCAGCCCGGGCTGCGGGAAGTCCGCAGCAGGTCCAAACATCAGGCCAGAGAGCCCAGAGACCAAGAGCAGAGAGCAGAGCAGAGAGAGTTTGAATCTCCCTCCTCCACCTTTTATCGGGGGGAGGGGTTCAGGGGGTGTTACAAAAAGACAACAAATCAGGGGATTCAGGGGGGTAACAAGGTGTGCCCACCCCCAAGCCTCGGACCACTAAAATCCAGAGCCAAAGGAATTCCCCCAGGGGACCTATCACCTGAAGCCCTCTCCCTGAGATTTCGCAACCTTGGGAGGGCTCCTGGAGAGACAGGCTGCCCCAGAGAGGGGGTTTGGGGCAGAGGGGATGTTACAAGTCAGGTGAGGAGTGGGAGGACTGACACAAAACACCTTATTATACAGAAAACACAAAAGGGTTACAGAATTGGGGATACAGTGCAATGAACCATAACATAAACTTCTTATAAAAACCTAACAAAACAATTCTCACACCACCACAAGTTACACAAGTGATTCTTTTTTATTTTGTATAAATTTGTATACTTTTTTAATTAATATTTTTGCTGTTACTGCTCATTTTCTTCTCACACTGCTGTTTCCAGTAAATTGTTTTTATCTCAACGTGTGATCTTTGCCTTTTGTGCCTCCAGTTCTCAACTCCATCCTGCTACAGCAGGAAGGTATGGGAAAAGTGAGTGTGGTGTTTTCAGGCAGATTTTGGGAGAAACCCTCCCAAGGGGCCCCCCTCCCCCAACCGGTTCGGGAAAAAAACTTCCTCAGAGAGAAGTGGAAAAAACCTGTTTATTAAACAGGCAAAGCACTCCCAGCACAACACCCGATGACAAGAGCTTTGTGCCGCTTACGGAGGGAAAACAAACTTAAAGAAAGTCTCCTCTTGAGGGTCATCACTGTGCTCCACCGCTCCGTCTCCGCTGACGTTGGGAGAAAAGGAGATGTGCAGGGCTTGTCTTGGTGGGGTGGATCCCCTGTGGAGGCCCCCGGTGCTTCCCCAGGTCCTTAGTCTGGAGAGGTTGGAACAGTTCCGAGGAGAGGACAAAAAAGCAAAAGGGAAGGAAAAAAAAAGAAAAAAGAAAAAAAAAAAGGCAAAAAGCTTCAGCTATTCTACAGCGTCTAACTACGCTAGCACTAAACTAACTAACTGCAGGGGAAAAAAAACAACAGAGCTTCTTTCGTCTTGCCGTGTTCCAACTCCCCCGCTTCAAGGTCACTCCGATGAGCAGAGTTTTCCTGGGGAAAAACAAACCGCGCTTCCCCTCCCCTTTGCACCCAATAGACGATTGGGGGATACACAGTCACCCCAGGACAGTGAGAGAGAGTCTCAGTGGGGGCACAGAACTAAGAAGCACTATTCCTAAACCACAACATTCTTCTCTTAGTATGTTCAAGAATTTAAATGCAGGAAAAGTATTTTAATACCATATCCTAAAAGCAGATTGGGACTCAGAAACTGTGTCCTGGAATTACACACATGTAGTGTTGACAGCTGAGCACTTCTTCAGCAACGCTAGAAATTCTTTACAGTTTAAATGCAACAGTCTAGAAGTAGAAAACATAAGGAAAACATAATTAGTAGCTTTTTCTAGAATTTTTATTTTCTGTTTGTATTGCAGACCATATGTGTAGATCAATACCAAAACAAAAGAAATCAAATAGAAAAAAAAAAAAAAAAAAAAAAAAAAAAAATTCAAAGCTACATCAAGCAGCTTTAATTTAAGAATTTATATTAAAAAAGCTTCACTTGTTTCTCACTAGAAGATTTCCTTGTTACAAAAAATACACAGATATATCTGAAAAGTAATTGTATATCAGTCTGACTTTAAGACATACATGAACTCTGGCAGTCTCAAATAACTTCATTCTACAAAATTACTTTGCTAGAAATTTATATAAAGTGTAAGACCAACATGAAAATCCTTTTATGTGCTACAGTTACCGTCTCCAAACAGTGCATTAATTCAATGAGTTCTCCTAGATCACCTGTTTCTATAAGAAGCTAAACACCTCTGCTTTCAGTGCCTGCCACGGAAAACACACAACAGCATGTGAAAGGGAGAAGACAATTCAAAAACCTGAGGGAATCCACGAAGCAGAAATGATGAAAACTGTAGATCTCATTTCAGTCTGTTTCAAACTGCAAAATATGAAAGGGGCTGGGGACTTCAAACTTTGAGAAAAGATCCTAAGAAAGGCACTAGAAGCTACTGGAAACTGTCAATAAGCATAGTCTCAGAAATTTGCATGGGAAAACACAATAGAAGCTAGAACTTCTTTACTAGCATGAAAATTGAGGAGAAGCAACAAAATCAGCCGAAAAAAAAAAAGTAATTTTTTTGGTCCATAACTGATGTCTTCAAATAACTAAGTTGAAAAGACTATAACTGCCCTGCAAAAGGTAGTTTATGGAAGTCAGTAATCAGAAAAGTGTAAAGCAGTTTTCCCTACAGCCAAGCTAATGCTTTAGAGGGACTCTAGCTCCACAGGCTTCTTAGTTATTAGTGCTTGGACACATCTAAACACAAGGTTCCTTTCAACACTGAGTTCAAGAACCAAGAATCTCTACAGGACAGTTCATTCTCTTGCCCAGAGCAGGCTCAGCTGTGCAATCATCTCAGACTGCTTAGGGCTCCATCCTGCAGGGGGGGAAACTCTCCAAGGAGGAGATGAAACCATTGTCCTGGGCACCTATCATGTTCCCCAACTGTTCTGGTAGGAGAGAAGTTTTTCATTAGCTCCAGCTTCTCTAGCCCTTTTCTATGGATAGAAAAAGCATTTTAAAAGTATATATAAGTATATAAAAGTATATATAAGTATATAAATATATATAAATATATATATGCTTCAGTTATAATTTCAGCTGTTCAGGAATATTTCTTAAGTTACATAAACAGTTGGGCTAAATTTGGTAATCCTAACACCGCTGATTTTATCACACCCCCTGACTGCTACGTAAAAACAGGAATGATACCTACTGCAATCCATTTAACATCAATTCCCTGGTCTTATTAGTACTTCCAAGTCAAAACACATAAGTGAATTGATACTGGGTTTATGTCAGCTGCAGTACATTAGTCCTGCCAGTAAAAAGTTGACCAACCAAAACTGTTGGACCAATTTGAATGATCCTATGTTTTGAGTCATGCAGCTGAAGAGGCATAAACATCAAAGTATCAGTAAATTACAACCGTCACAGTACAGAAACTGTAATTGCCTTTGCTTTGACACTGATGTCAGAGCATAAGGGCAAGACACTAGGTAAGTTATTCTGAGGCAGTCGGTTTTCCCTAAGCTACACTGGGTGGCCGTAGCTATTTGATGAAAGTGGTTAGAGGAGACACAAGATAGCTAATTTTCCCAGAGCCCATATTATACCTATTTTATTCCTTCCTCATCTCTTCCACATATTTCAAGCCTATTAATTCATTTCAGCCATTTAACTAGAATAGAATAGTGTAATCCATGTGTTACATTTTATTGAGAAAAGAGCTCCTGCAAAAGAAGTTACATTATTATTATTATCTTTAGCAGCACTGCATTTCTAGCTATATTTGAATATATTGAAACTACTGTAGTCAAATTTTGTTCAAGATCCACAGATGTTGCTCTCAAATGAAATGCAGAGTAGTGGTACAGTTAATTATTAACATAATCACATTTAAAATGTAGTGGAATGTGGTTACAATAGCTTTCAGTTTGTAATACACCAATCTGCCTGAAGTCTTCAGATTTTTTCCACACCATAGATGACTCATGTTCCATTCTCATTGATTTCTTTTGGTGAAAACAGATGCTGCTCCACAGATAACTTCAGATGAAGTCCATAACTAATTTTATGAAATTTCCTTTTTCAAAATCTGAGGAAGAAAGTTCTCATTATGGATAAAATTCAGACTTCTACAAAGAAAATGGTTCTGCCAAAAGAAATTAGGGACATCCTTGCACCATTTAAAAAAAAAAAAAAATTAAAAAAAAAAAAAAAAAAAAAAAAAGTCAGGCTAGTTTCTCGTTAGAGTTCTCATTGAGTTATTTAAATGTTACAGAGGGAATTTGATGATTTACTTGTCACAGCATAAGACTCCATATGCATTTTGCAATTATAAGCAATCAATACCTGTAGCCACTGCTGAGCAGTTTCCTATCTCTGAGGATTAACTTCAGTTCTTAGCACTGGAATGTTATGTAGAGAGGTTGCGTGGTTATATCACAACTGCTGAGATATTTTCTAAATTGTATAAATGAAACTTAATCAGCATTAACTCCTGTAAGTGTAGTTCCTGAAATGAAACATAATTATAATGAATAATTTAACATAATTTAATTGGATCTTGGGAATACTTTTATATAAAGCAAGTATATATTACTATCTAAAAATTACATTGTTTCTCATTATTTACAGAGATGTATGACTTTTGCTCTATCATAATTGTCAAAGTAGCAAATATTCAAATATGGCAAAAAAAAAAAAAAAAAAAAATCTTGATAGCTTATAAATAAAGACCTAAGTCTCTATTTGATTCTAGATGATCTAGAGAAAAATTAATGAAGCAATGAATTAGTAATTTTCATTTTCCTTGGTTATAATGGAAGAAGCATTAACTTAGATCTTCTGCTGAAACTCAGTGTTTATCATGTCAAAGCTAAGTGTTTTCTTAAAGGAAATACTTTTTTGTGATATCATTTAATTTAGATCCTTTTGTGTCTCTATTTCCTCTCTACTTCACCACACTCCAGCCCCATGAAAATGACAGGAAACCTTGCCTGAGGGGAGGAAAAAAAAAGTGAGATTGCTTAAACCAAATGAAACAAACATACTGTCTTTGGTGAAATAATGTTTAACTTGGGCACAAAGGGTTTAGTCTAAATTCTGGACATTGATAAAGTTTTATGAATAATGTTGTAAATTATACAAACCAGAAGGGGGAATGTTGGATAAACCTCAACATTAGCAAAGCTGAATACTGGTCAGGAGATAGCTAAAGGAACCTAAGAATAGACAGCAATAAAAACGGTGGTACCAAATTAGAAGGAAGTTACTGGTCAAGTACCTTAAAAATTAGTTGAGATGCATCTGTTCAGCATTTACATTTCTATCCACAGTGCCAATCAGTGAAATATTCTCATCTTACAAGGCTGAGATGCATCAGTAACCCAACAAAAAATGCAGGAGGCTGAAGCAATAAATGTGAAATAAAATTAAGTGTCTTAAAGTGAAAGTTCACTTTTTCAGTAAGTGTCTTCCTCACCAAGAGTGTTTCCTTTAGAAAAACAAACAAACAAAAAATTGTTGAGTTTACTTGCAACAACTGGAGTTCAAATGGCATGAAGGGAGTAGACTTAAGGCAGGTGTGGTGAGCAACTCAGCTGGCTTTGGATACAAGGATCACAAAACCCACTCCATACTGTGGGAAAGAGAGAGTGCCATTCCAGTGGCTATAACTCATGCTGGAAGAGACAGCCCTACCTCAAAGGAGGAAAATAATCTATAGAGGGAACATAGTAGGGTACAGAGGTTTTTGAGCCTCAGAAAAGAATAACTGTTTTTACTAAAATGAAGACCGGATGTAAGAACTATCTGCAGGGACACCATGCAAAGATGGAGAGAGGCATATAAACATCTATTTATGGTTAAGGGTTTTTTTTTTTTTCACTTTATGCTTTCTCTAATCAAAAAGTTTTAACAATTTCATTTAACTCAAACAAAGGAGCAGTTTAGTTTAGCTCAAAACCACTTAAAACTGGGGGCAATTATAAAGGGTGATCCTTGTTAGTCATCCAAAGCAGTGGTTGACCCAGACCTCTGTCATCATGTGAAGAGCAAACTAAACAGAGAGAGGGGGAAAAAAAAACCCAACCCCCCTGCCCCCCCCCCCAAAAAAAAAAAAACCAAACCAAACCAAACAAACAAAAAAAAAAAAAAAAAAAAAAAAAAAAAAAAAAAAAAAACCACCAACCAACCAACCAAAAAAACCCCCACAACAACAACAAAAAGAAACCTACCTAAAAGTTACTCAGTTAGAAAAACAATGCTATTACACAAGAAAATAAAGTGTGTGTCAGCTGGAGTATGCCTTCTAAAGAAAACTACCCTCCACACTCTGAAACCTATCATAAAGTAATTTAAAGCATTGAAGGACAAATATACCTTCCGATCTCACACACAAACTGTACTCTATGGGTATACAGAGTACCCATAACTTTAATCTGTTATTTCACCTTCCTAATCTAAAATTTTCTTTGATTTACTTCAGGTTTTCTATTTGTATTTTTCTATCCTCTTCCATGAAAACTTCCAAGAGGTAGATAAGTATTATGCTAAAGTGTATCTATATACATATTAAATTAAAATCAGAAATATTTTCAGTTAAGCCTATGCTCAAAGATTTCAGAATTTTTGTATTTTTGAATATAATAAAATTTTAAAATTAACCTGTTTTTGTTCTTTTCCAGAATAACAGAGTTAAACAATGAGCTATGTTGCACATCACCTGATTTGATAAAACCAAATAACCAGATAAATACTATTCTCTCTTCTTCCTGGATTTTTCACATCAAATTCTACCTCACTGGAGACCACTGCACTTATTTCTTGGCAGAAAAGGATAATATTTTTGTTTGCTTTCCTGCCTTTTAGATAATAAATTTCAATTTTAAAGCTTTTACTGTCAAACATAGACAAAATTAAAGTAGCTTTCCATGTTTTCTGCTTGCATTCCTGGACTAGCAAAGGCTTACTGTTAGAAATACCTGAGAAGATATATGAATTTGATTGTTTGATTTGCCTTTCCTAATAATTTTTGGGCGCAGACACATTACAAAAATTATTAGGAAAGCAATTAATTTTATTAGCACTTTTAGCTACACAAAAGCTCATCATTCATTTAATGCCTGTTAACTTTACTGTTTACAAGGTATTTATTTCCCAGTCTGTAAACAGGTTTGTGCAAACATGAAGTTCCAAACATATATTTGGATGAGTAGCTGTTGTGGCAGGTTCAGATGAAAACAGGAGAGCAACACTGACAGCAAGCTGAATGTGGAATGGCTTCCTCCCCATTTTTCCACTCAGATAAAATATTAAAGATATTCCATCATTTCTTCTGAATGACTATCTGAGTAGTTTTTAAAAAATCAATTAAAAATAAATATGAACCCTTACTTGACATTTTGAGCTAACAGACATTTCTGACAGTTTAATACAGTGTTAAGTTCCTGACAATTGCTTTACGCTAAAATCAAAGTGTATATAGATCTTGGTTTATTATAGGTCACCGCTCTTCCTACAAAACCTTGGTTTCAGGGTAAACCTTCAAGGTCTGATAATTGGCAGAATTACATCACCTAGTGTGATGAAGTGGCTTTGTCTGGGTTAGACTTAATTTTCCTCATTGCAGCTATTACAGGCCTGTGTTTTGGATTTGTGCTGGGAACATGGTGCATAACACAGGGGTTGGTTACACAGAGCCAAGGCCTTTGTTACTCCTCATCCCATTGCACCAACAAGGAGTTGATAGGAGTCAGAGGTGGGACTGCTGACCTATGGCCCAAGGGATATCCCATACACAGGGTCATGCTTCACATAGCAACCTGGGGAGAGAAGGAGGAAGGGAATATGTGTGGAGTGGTAATGATGTTTGCCTTCCCAAGTAATCATTTGGTGTAATGCCCCTGCTTGCTCCTGGGAAGCAGTGAAATTAATTCTTAGATTCATTTTCCTTGTGTTTTAGCTTTCCTTTACCTGTGAAACTCCTTTATGCCAGACAAGCGTGTTTTGGACTTTTGCTTTTCCAGTATTCTCCCCCATTCCACTGAGCATGTGTGGCTCACTAGGGATAAACCACAGCAGTCAGAATGTAGTCAGAAAAGGTGTCTAAAAAAGTTCTGGAAATAAAGCATTAAATTCTGAGGCAGTATTTGCTTTTTCGAGACTCAGTGGCCTGGAATGTGGTGCTGAGTCACTGAGTCTTACACTTGTAATAGTGATCTGAGGGCTTTGGAGCACACATGGAAAACAGAAAAATATTTCTAGCCTGCCTATGGTGGAGTTATTGCTATTGGTGAAAGAGTGGGAGAAACAACTTTTTTTTCCTAACATTAGCTATTATTAAAATGATGTCAAACAAATTTTGGAAGGTAAATGGGGTGTCACAGTAAAGCACAATACCTCCCAGAATTGTTAAGCATTTTTACAGTATGAATACTTCTGATGATACTTCTCATTTATGAAACCTGATGTGTAATCTGTTCAAGATGCATAAAACAGAGGCTTCTTTGACTATAAATGTTCACCAAGTTATTTCCTACCTTTTGTGATAGGCATCAGCTCTTTACACTTCAATACAGAAACATGTTATTTGGCAAAGGGAAAACTCTTCAATTTTGTCAAAGTTGTTGTCTTCAGTGATATCCGAAGACAGCAACAGGAGGAGGCCAAATCCAGCAGCCCAACAGATATGAGGCTGACTCAGCCCTGACCACAGGTATAGCTAGTAGCAAGTCCAGCCATGCATTTACCAATGGACACATGCACATAAATACCTGTTTATACCACATATGCAGGTATATATTGCTGACCAGACAATTCAGCGCAAGCTGAATTATAACTGTAACACTTACATGAAGACAAAAAGCACAAGTGGCCTCATCCTACTTCTCACTCTTGAGGAGGATGGAGATCTGTAGAACTGAACATATACACATGTATGTATACACAAATATATAAACACTGGTAAATACTGTCCACACACAGCCTTTTAACCTTTCCTCTTTCTGTGTTTCTTCCTCCACAGACAATATAGAAACCTCTCTGTTCCCTGCTTTGGTTCTTCTCAAAATTGTCCTGTAATCAGCCTTGTGCAATTCTGAAATGGTCTTCCCCTGTATTTCAGAACACGATCCTGTCCCTGACCCTGGCCGTGACACTCTGGATATCACCTGAAAACGTTACCACTGGTGATTGGCCTGGAGTAAGTGTCCCCTTGACATGGGTCTAGAGCAATCCTAGGAGAGCCTAGGGAGACTGAGACAGAATTTCATTCCCCTGGCTGGATTATTGGGGTGCCTTCTCCTGCCACACTACCCATGGGTGCACTCATGCTTGTGGAGAGGTCTTTGTTAGGCTGACAGCTCCTGTGATGCCTGACAGCAGCTGGGAATAGCACTATTTGGGCTCCTCCACCTGCTCCACCCTGACTCTGCCTGTGGTACAGTTGTAGCCATGTAACAGAACATGCTACCTTAAGGGTAGAATTTGGTAGTGGGTACTACTTTACACTGGCTGGAATATAAATAAGCGGACACCTATACTGAGCTACTTTTGAAGGATGTTTTATTCTGAATGTCAACAAGTAAGTGTTATCTTTAACAAGAATAACTTATGTTAAGTCAAGTAAAATTTATTCTAGGATTTTTTCAATGAAGTAAAATATGTCTTTCATATTTCTTGCTTTATTGTTTTTCTCTGAGTGATCAGTCATTTTTCTATAAGTGAACAGCCAGCTGTAAGATGCACCTAATACTGTAAATAATAGGGTAACCTAGAAATATCTTCATGATGTCAGCCAAAGGCAGACTATTAAAAAATTCTTTGGGGGTTTACTCCATTTATCTTGCTTTCTGAGGAGCCTCCAAAATTAATAATTTGGAAAACAGCTGTTTCCATTAAAAAAAAAAAAAAAAAAGGCATTTCACAGTACTATATTTAAGTTTGGGGGTTTTTTGTTTTTCCAATTTAACATCTCGCTAGCAGATCAAGCCATCTTCAGAGCATCAGAATCAAAGCAACAACTGAACTAACAACCATTTTAGCAAACTGATCATCAACCTCTGCTATTAGCCAGATTATCTCACCAATAAATATAGACAGGTAGGCACGACGACAACAAATTGCGAGTGAGAAAAATTCTGTCTGTGTCTTGTAACACATTCATTAATGACAGCTGAAAGATTTGCTTGGATTTTCTGGGCTTTATTTTAACTGACAGAACAATCAACATAAAATATCAATAGCAGGAGCAATGCATCCATTCTAATCCTGACATAAATTGGTTGAAATTGTAACCAGAAGCAGCATTAACGGACTATCATGAAAGTTCATTGTACATGGAGCCCTCATTTGCCTTGTCAAAAGTTTTGCTTTTATTTTAAACCAGTCTTTACAAACTGGTCTGTGTTCAAACTTAGCTTCAAGTTTCTGCTTACTTCAACTTCTGTAGCCACTGCCAAGAGAGGGCAACTGGTCACTAATTCAAGGGATTTTTTATATTTAATTTTTTTCAATTCTACAGTGTTTATACATAGCAGCAGTCTCTCCATAAGAGCCTGTAATGTATGTTATTTGCTCTGTTCCTTAAAAAAAAATCATTCATCTTTAAATAGAGAAAATTTATGCCAAGACAATATACCTACCTCTATTTTCTTAACATTATTTGTACTGAAATATATTAGTTTTTCCCAGAACTATGCATCAGGTTGCTTGGAACTCACTCTAGAAATTAGTACCTTTAATGCAAATCACTCAACATGCTAGTAGATGTAGGAAGAAGAAAAAAGCCCAAAATTGAGAAAGAGGAGAAAAAAGCACAGAAATACAAAAGGCAAGCAGACTGACTTAACAGTATATACTTGCGCTTTTCTCTACACAATTTTTTGTGAAGTAGACAAAATAATATCTATAAATATCTATAAAGCTCTTCAGTAAATCAAATTCACACAAGAGAGAAAAAAACCCCAAACAACTAAGAGACAGATTATGTTCCATCTACTCCTAACTGAAAACATTTCCTTAATATCAGAGCTAAGTATTTATCTAAATTACTCTGGTTCACCTTCCCATTTGCGTCTTAGTTTGCATAAGTCAATGAAAGGTGCAACTCCTCCTTCCCTTCATAGACTGATAGGAGAGGAAGACACTGAGAACAAGGAAAAGGGTTGAGGAGCTGCCTTTTGGTCTTGGTAAATAGGGAAAGATTTTTTCCTCACCTTGCCATTACTTTTGGCAACGTGAGCCACAAACAAAGCTGGCTAAGTGTGGCAGAAAATAACACAGAGCTGCTCTTCTCAAAGCTGAAGAACAATATTATGTGACGAAGAATTTAATCCACACAAAGTTTCCTCAAAATTTTCTTCTACTACTTCATGGAAAGACTGCAGAGTTCCATACAACTGCTAATGTTTAGAATCCAAATGGGCAACCAAAGACAATAAAATGACACAATCATTGCTGAAAATTATATTTAATTTCATATTCAATACTGCAGATAGAATACTGGATTTTTTAATTTTTTTTCAGCGCTTCCAGGCTTTATAAAGATTTGTTACCTTCAAATTCAGAATGCAATTCTCTCCAATACAAGATTGCAGGACTTGCTCTATTTTATAAAACCTGAATGAAGACCCATTCACTCTGTCTCTCTCTCTTTTTTTTTTTTTTTTTTTTTTTTTTCCCCTGAGCGTCTAACACAGAAGAATTTACTCTGTTTTTACATTATGTTTGAAATAATTGGGAGATTTCATAAAAATAAAGGTGCTTGCAGTTTAAGTGCAAACTTGCAGCTAGAGTGCTTGCACAAATTTTATCCTAAATATTTTCTGATATTTTGGAGGAGCTTGCTGTAAGGAGAAAGCATAAATATATACCCACAAAACTTCAGCTGACATTGCTTCTATTGCAACAATTTATAACATGAAGAATTCTTTTTGTATTTCACTTAGTAGAACCCAAAGGACTTCTCACAACTCATTCCAGCTTTTGGGTTCGGGTTCCTATCTGTTTTTAAGTGTAGCACATTTCCTTTTCTTATATTTATGGAGTCATGACAGGAACAGTACACCCAGAGCTAGAAAAAATTAGGTTTTTGTTCTTTGTAGGGTAGACTTCTCCCTAAAGAAGACACAAAGATCTGTGTGTCTTCTTCAAAGCTCAGCTCATACGAATAATTATAACAACAACAACAACAAAAAGCAGTACAAAGAGTAAAAGCAGATTTATGTTAGCCTTACTAGATAGTTCTCACCATAAGCTAAACAAAGTAGACAGCATTCTGTAAGACATAGTCTCTGCAATGATGCCACAGAAGCCTGCTAAAATGATCTGTGCACCAACTTCATATGCTGTACAGAAAAAGAAAAAGTGGGATAATGCAGCCCACTGGATTTCAGTGAGTGCTTTTCTATAGCACAGAAAGACCCAGTCTGCAAGGGTAGAGAAGTTACTTTGAATCAGCACAGCAAACACCTATTTAGACACAGAAACACAGTAATTCTCTTCCCTCTACCCCCTTCCCAATTCTTTCACTGCAGCATGTATATGATTTTTTTGTAATGCAAATTTTGTTTATTCAATATTTGGTGCCACCAACTATGAAGCTCTAAATTCCATTTAAAATTTTAACTACTTCACTGGAGTTACGCAAGCAAATAATCTGTTTTAAATCTAGTTTATCCAGTTTGATAAAGGAATTACCATAAAAGGATGAAACAGAATATAACAGCAGGTCCAGACTGCAATCTCATTAAAGCAGTGCACATCTGTGTCTACTTCTGGTTCTAAACAAAACAGCTGAGTGATACAGATACATAGCCAAGAATTTGTATGGGATTTAGTTCCACAAAGATAAAGGTGACTAGAAAAAATCTCGTTCAACACACTGGTGTCCACCTTCCAGTGATAGTCAATAAGTAAAAAGGAGAAATCACCTAAGTTCTGGCATCCTAAAAAAACCTTTAAAACTTTGACCATTAATTTATTTCAGCAATGTAAACTTTATTTCAGCTTTATTTCAGCAATGTAAACTTATGACCTCAACATCCTTACCTATCAGTTTATTTTCTCTTAAAAAAGACAATGGCCCCTTCCTGATTTAAAATTTATAGTTGGACTATTTTCTATTATTTTCTGCCACTAAACAGTCTTCATGTTAGTAACCATGCTG
>NW_026690538.1:0-18466 GCF_015227805.2 Hirundo rustica | reverse complement strand
GAGAGAGCCCCGAGCTGGAGGTGACGCTCCCCGAGGGGGAGATGGACATTTCCGCCCCCAAGGTGGACGTGGGCGTCCCCAGCGTGGAGGTGGAGGGGCCGGAGGTCAAAGGGAAGGGTCTCAAGTTCAAAATGCCCGAACTCAATGTTCAGACCCCAAAGCTCTCCATGCCAGACGTGGACCTGGGCTTGAAGGCCCCGAAACTGAAAGGGGACGCTGGAATTTCCGGGCTGAAGGGCCCCAAAATCGAGGTGGAAGGCCCCAAAATTGAGGTGAAAGGCCCCAGAGTGGATGTGGAAGGTGCCAAGATGGATGTGGAAGGTCCCAAGTTGGATGTTGACGTGCCTGAGGTGGACTTGGAATGTCCGGAAGGGAAGATGAAAGGCCCCAAGTTCAAGATGCCGAAACTCAACGTTAAATCCCCCAAAATCTCGATGCCGGACATGGATCTGAACCTGAAGGGACCCAAAGTGAAGGGAGATGTGGACGTGTCCCTGCCCAAGGTGGAAGGCGACCTCAAGGGGCCAAAGGTGGACGTGGAGGTCCCGGACGTCCACCTGGAGGGTCCAGAGGCCAAACTGAAAATGCCCAAAATGAAATTGCCGCATTTCAACGTGTCCGGCCCCAAGCTGGAGGGGGCCGAGGTGGACGTGACCCTGCCCAGAGGAGAGGTGGACATCTCCGGGCCTCAGGTGGACATTGAGGGTCCGGAGGTGGACGTCGGAGGGGCGGAAGGGAAGTGGAAAGGTCCCAAGTTCCGGATGCCGAAGCTGAACATCAAATCCCCCAAAATCTCGATGCCGGACGTGGATTTGAACCTGAAGGGACCCAAAGTGAAGGGAGAGTTGGATGTGTCCCTGCCCAAGGTGGAAGGGGAACTGAAAGCTCCAGAAATGGACATTAAAGGGCCAAAGGTGGGCGTTGAGGTGCCCAGCGTGGATTTGGAGTGTCCCGAGGGGAAGATCAAAGGCCCCAAGTTCAAGATGCCCGAGATGCACATCAAGACCCAGAAGATCTCCATGCCCGACGTGGACATCAACCTGAAGGGCCCCAAAGTCAAGGGCGATGTCGATGTCTCTGTCCCCAAACTGGAGGGAGACCTGAAGGCTCCTGAACTGGACATCAAGGGCCCCAAAGTGGACATTGAGGCGCCTGACGTCGACATCCACGGCCCCGAGGGAAAATTCAAGATGCCCAAATTCAAGATGCCCAAGTTTGGGATGAAGGGAGAAGGCCCCGAGGTGGACGTGAACCTCCCAAAGGCAGACCTGGACGTGTCCGGCCCCAAGGTGGACGTTGAGATGCCGAGTTTGGACATTGAGGGCCCCGAGGGGAAGATCAAAGGCCCCAAGTTCAAGATGCCCGAGATGCATTTTAAGACACCCAAGATCTCCATGCCCGACATTGACCTGAACCTGAAGGGCCCCAAAGTGAAAGGAGACATCGATGTCTCTGTCCCCAAGCTGGAGGGAGACCTGAAAGGTCCCGAAATTGACATCAAGGGCCCCAAAGTGGACATTGAGGCTCCCGATGTCGACATCCATGGCCCCGAGGGAAAATTCAAGATGCCCAAATTCAAGATGCCCAAATTTGGTCTGCCTGGGGTCAAGGCAGAAGGCCCTGAGGTGGACATTGAAGGTCCAGAGGTGGACGTGGAGCTGCCAGAGGGGAAGGTGAAAGGCCCCAAGTTCAAGATGCCTGAGATGCACATCAAGACCCAGAAGATCTCCATGCCCGATGTGGACATCAACCTCAAGGGCCCCAAGGTCAAGGGTGATGTGGACGTGTCCCTTCCGAAGATCGAAGGGGATCTGAAGGCTCCTGAACTGGACATCAAGGGCCCCAAAGTGGACATTGAGGCGCCCGACGTCGACATCCACGGCCCCGAGGGAAAATTCAAGATGCCCAAGTTCAAGATGCCCAAATTTGGGATGCCTGGCTTCAAGGCAGAAGGCCCCGAGGTGGACGTGAACCTCCCAAAGGCAGACCTGGACGTGTCCGGCCCCAAGGTGGACGTTGAAGGTCCAGAGGTGGACGTGGAGCTGCCAGAGGGGAAGGTGAAAGGCCCCAAGTTCAAGATGCCCGAGATGCATTTTAAGACGCCCAAGATCTCCATGCCTGACATTGACCTGAACCTGAAGGGCCCCAAACTGAAGGGAGACGTCGATGTCTCTGTCCCCAAGCTGGAGGGAGACCTGAAAGGTCCCGAAATTGACATCAAGGGCCCCAAAGTGGATGTGGATCTTCCCGACGTGGAGCTGCCCGAGGGGAAGATCAAAGGCCCCAAGTTCAAGATGCCTGAGATGCACATCAAGGCCCCCAAGATCTCCATGCCCGACGTTGACTTCAACCTCAAAGGCCCCAAGGTCAAGGGTGATGTGGACGTGTCCCTTCCTAAGATCGAAGGGGACCTGAAGGCTCCTGAACTGGACATCAAGGGCCCCAAAGTGGACATTGAGGCGCCCGACGTCGACATCCATGGCCCCGAGGGAAAATTCAAGATGCCCAAATTCAAGATGCCCAAATTTGGTTTGAAGGGAGAAGGCCCCGAGGTGGACGTGGACCTCCCAAAGGCAGACCTGGACGTGTCCGGCCCCAAGGTGGACGTTGAGATGCCGAGTGTGGACATTGAGGGCCCCGAGGGGAAGATCAAAGGCCCCAAGTTCAAGATGCCCGAGATGAACATCAAGGCACCCAAGATCTCCATGCCCGACATTGACCTGAACCTGAAGGGCCCCAAAGTGAAGGGGGACGTCGATGTCTCTGTCCCCAAGCTGGAGGGTGACCTGAAAGGTCCGGAGGTGAACATTAAAGGTCCGAAGGTGGATGTGGACGTTCCTGAGGTGGATGTAGAGGGGAAGTGGAAGGGACCCAAGATCAAGATGCCCGAGATGAACATCAAGGCACCGAAATTTTCTCTGCCTGATGTCGACCTGAACCTGAAAGGTCCCAAAGTGAAGGGAGAGGTGGGTGTGTCTGCCCCAAAAATAGAAGGTGATGTGAAAGTGCCGGAACTGGAGTTGAAAGGACCCAAAGTGGATGTGGATGTCCCCGACATCGAACTGGAGTGTCCAGAAGGGAAGATCAAAGGCCCCAAGTTCAAGATGCCCGAGATGCACATCAAGGCCCCCAAGATCTCCATGCCTGACTTCGATCTCAACCTGAAGGGCCCCAAAGTGAAGGGAGATGTGGACGTCTCCATCCCGAAAATCGAGGGAGATCTGAAGGCCCCAGACATCGACATCAAAGGCCCCAAAGTCGATGTTGACCTCCCTGACATCGACCTGGAGTGTCCTGAAGCGAAGCTGAAGGGCCCCAAGTTCAAGATGCCTGAGATGCACTTCAAAACCCCCAAGATCTCCATGCCCGACATTGACCTGAACCTGAGAGGCCCAAAACTGAAGGGGGACGTTGACGTTTCTGTCCCCAAGATGGAAGGTGACCTGAAGGGCCCAGACCTGGACATCAAAGGCCCCAAAGTGGACATCGAGGCTCCTGACGTGGACATCGATCTCCCAGAGGGGAAGGTGAAGGGCCCCAAGTTCAAGATGCCCGAGATGCACATCAAGGCCCCCAAGATCTCCATGCCCGACTTTGATTTGAATCTGAAGGGCCCCAAGGTCAAGGGGGACGTTGACGTTTCCCTGCCCAAGCTTGAAGGGGACCTGAAGGGGCCGGAAGTGTCACTGAAAGGTCCCAAAGTGGACGTAGAGGTTCCCGACGTGGAGCTGGAGTGTCCAGAAGGGAAGATCAAAGGCCCCAAGTTCAAGATGCCCGAGATGCACATCAAGGCCCCCAAGATCTCCATGCCTGACTTTGATTTGAATCTGAAGGGCCCCAAGGTCAAGGGGGACGTCGACGTCTCTGTCCCCAAGCTGGAGGGTGACCTGAAGGGCCCTGAACTGGACATCAAAGGCCCCAGAGTCAATGTGGACCTCCCCGACGTGGAGCTGGAGTGCCCTGAGGGGAAACTGAAGGGCCCCAAGTTCAAGATGCCCGAGATGCACATCAAGGCCCCCAAGATCTCCATGCCCGACATCGACTTGAACCTGAAAGGCCCCAAACTGAAGGGGGACGTCGATGTCTCTGTCCCCAAGCTGGAGGGAGACCTGAAAGGTCCTGAAATTGACATCAAGGGCCCCAAAGTGGATGTGGACCTTCCCGACGTGGAGCTGGGAGGGCCCGAGGGGAAGATCAAAGGCCCCAAGTTCAAGATGCCCGAGATGCACATCAAGGCCCCCAAGATCTCCATGCCCGACGTTGACTTCAACCTCAAAGGCCCCAAGGTCAAGGGTGATGTGGACATGTCCCTTCCGAAGATCGAAGGTGATCTGAAGGCTCCTGAACTGGACATCAAAGGCCCCAAAGTGGACATTGAGGCGCCCGACGTCGACATCCATGGCCCCGAGGGAAAATTCAAGATGCCCAAATTCAAGATGCCCAAATTTGGTTTGAAGGGAGAAGGCCCCGAGGTGGACGTGAACCTCCCAAAGGCAGACCTGGACGTGTCCGGCCCCAAGGTGGACGTTGAGATGCCGAGTGTGGACATTGAGGGCCCCGAGGGGAAGATCAAAGGCCCCAAGTTCAAGATGCCCGAGATGCATTTTAAAACACCCAAGATCTCCATGCCCGACATTGACCTGAACCTGAAGGGCCCCAAACTGAAGGGGGACGTCGATGTCTCTGTTCCAAAGCTGGAGGGTGACCTGAAAGGTCCCGAAATTGACATCAAGGGCCCCAAAGTGGATGTGGATCTCCCCAACGTGGAGCTGCCCGAGGGGAAGATCAAAGGCCCCAAGTTCAAGATGCCCGAGATGCACATCAAGGCCCCCAAGATCTCCATGCCTGACGTCGACTTCAACCTCAAGGGCCCCAAGGTCAAGGGTGATGTGGACGTGTCCCTTCCAAAGATCGAAGGTGACCTGAAGGCTCCTGAACTGGACATCAAGGGCCCCAAAGTGGACATTGAGGCGCCCGACGTCGACATCCACGGCCCAGAAGGGAAAATAAAGTTCCCCAAGTTCAAGATGCCCAAATTTGGTCTGCCCGGGGTCAAGGCAGAAGGCCCTGAGGTGGACGTGAACCTCCCGACAGGAAACCTGGACGTGTCCGGCCCCAAGGTGGACATTGAAGTTCCAGAGGTGGACGTGGAGCTGCCAGAGGGGAAGATCAAAGGCCCCAAGTTCAAGATGCCCGAGATGCACATCAAGGCACCCAAGATCTCCATGCCTGATGTTGACTTCAACCTCAAGGGCCCCAAGGTCAAGGGGGACATCGATGTCTCTGTTCCAAAGCTGGAGGGAGATCTGAAGGCCCCAGACATCGACATCAAAGGCCCCAAAGTCAACGTTGACCTCCCTGACGTGGAGCTGGAAGGGCCTGAGGGGAAGATCAAAGGCCCCAAGTTCAAGATGCCCGAGATGCATTTTAAGACACCCAAGATCTCCATGCCTGATATTGACCTGAACCTGAAGGGCCCCAAAGTGAAAGGAGACGTCGATGTCTCTGTTCCAAAGCTGGAGGGAGACCTGAAAGGTCCCGAAATTGACATCAAGGGCCCCAAAGTGGATGTGGACATTCCTGACGTGGAGCTGCCCGAGGGGAAGATCAAAGGCCCCAAGTTCAAGATGCCCGAGATGCACATCAAGGCCCCCAAATTCTCCATGCCTGATGTCGACTTCAGCCTTAAGGGCCCCAAAGTGAAGGGGGACGTCGATGTCTCTGTCCCCAAACTGGAGGGTGACCTGAAGGGCCCCGACATTGACATCAAGGGCCCCAAAGTGGACATTGAAGCACCTGATGTCGACATCCACGGCCCAGAAGGGAAAATAAAGTTCCCCAAGTTCAAGATGCCCAAATTTGGGGTCCCTGGCTTCAAAGCAGAGGCGCCAGAGGTGGATGTGAACCTCCCGACAGGAAACCTGGACGTGTCCGGCCCCAAGGTGGACATTGAAGGTCCAGAGGTGGACGTGGAGCTGCCAGAGGGGAAGATCAAAGGCCCCAAGTTCAAGATGCCCGAGATGCACATCAAGGCACCCAAGATCTCCATGCCTGATGTTGACTTCAACCTCAAGGGCCCCAAATTGAAGGGGGACGTCGATGTGTCCCTTCCAAAGCTCGAGGGTGACCTGAAAGGCCCCGATATTGACATCAAGGGCCCCAAAGTGGATGTGGATCTCCCCGACGTGGAGCTGGAAGGACCCGAGGGGAAGATCAAAGGCCCCAAGTTCAAGATGCCCGAGATGCACATCAAGGCCCCCAAGATCTCCATGCCCGACATTGACTTCAGCCTGAAGGGGCCCAAAGTGAAGGGAGACGTCGATGTTTCTGTCCCCAAGCTGGAGGGTGACTTGAAGGCTCCTGAACTGGACATCAAGGGCCCCAAAGTGGACATTGAGGTGCCCGACGTCGACATCCATGGCCCGGAAGGGAAAATTAAAATGCCCAAGTTCAAGATGCCCAAATTCGGATTTTCTGGGCCAAAAGTGGAAGGCCCCGAGGTGGATGTGAACCTCCCGGAGGCCGAGGTCAATGTTTCGGGTCCCAAGGTCGATGTTTCTGTCCCTGACCTGGACGTTGAAGGTCCAGAAGGGAAACTGAAGGGCCCCAAGTTGAAGAAGCCAGAGCTGCAGTTCAACGTCCCCAAGATCTCCATGCCCGACATCGACCTGAACCTGAAAGGCCCCAGACTGAAAGGTGACATCGATGCTTCTCTGCCCAAGGTCGAGGGCGAGCTGAAAGGCCCCAAACTGGACATCAAAGGGCCGGAGCTGGAGCTGGAGGGGCCGAAGGTTGACCTTGAAGGCAAAGCAAAAAAATCCAGGTTCAAACTTCCCAAGTTTGGCTTTTCTGGCCCAAAAGTTCAAAGCCCCGAGGTGGATGTGAAGCTTAAAAAACCGGAGGTGGAACTGTCCGGCCCGAAAGTCGAGGTCCAGGCTCCAGATTTGGATGTCCAGGGAAAATCCAAAGGCTCCAAATTCAAAATGCCTTTTCTGAACATTTCTTCACCCAAAGTCTCGATGCCGGATGTGGAGCTGAACCTGAAGGGGCACAAAATGAAAGGGGAGTTCGACCTGCCCACCCCCAAACTGGAAGGCGAGCTGAAAGGTCCTGAGGTGGACATCAAGAGCCCCAAGGTCAACATCGAGGGCCCCGACCTGGACGTTCACGGCCCGGAGGGGAAAATCAAAATGCCCAAGTTAAAAATGCCCAAATTTGGTGTTCCTGGGTTTAAAGGGGAGGGGCCAGAGGTGGACGTGAACCTGCCGACAGGAGAGCTGGACGTGTCCGGCCCCAAGGTGGACATTGAAGGTCCAGAGGTGGACATTGAGGGCCCCGAGGGGAAGATCAAAGGCCCCAAGTTCAAGATGCCTGAGGTGAACATCAAGGCCCCCAAGATCTCCATGCCCGACATTGACCTGAACCTGAAGGGCCCCAAAGTGAAGGGGGACGTGGACGTGGACCTGAAAGGACCCAAGGTGGACGTGGACGTTCCTGACATCGACGTCGAAGGTCCCAAAGGGAAGATCAAGGGCCCCAAATTTAAAATGCCCGAGATGAACATCAAAGCTCCCAACCTCTCCATGCCGGACCTGGACCTCAGCCTGAAGGGTCCCAAGGTCAAGGGAGGGGTGGACGTCGATCTATCCACACCAAAACTCGAAGGGGACTTGAGCTTGCCGGACGTGGACATCAAAGGCCCCAAGGTGGACATCGAGGCTCCTGACGTGGACATCGATCTCCCAGAGGGGAAGGTGAAGGGCCCCAAGTTCAAGATGCCCGAGATGCACATCAAGGCCCCCAAGATCTCCATGCCCGATGTTGACTTCAACCTCAAAGGCCCCAAGGTCAAGGGTGATGTGGACGTGTCCCTGCCTAAGATCGAAGGTGACCTGAAGGCTCCTGAACTGGACATCAAGGGCCCCAAAGTGGACATTGAGGCGCCCGACGTCGACATCCACGGCCCCGAGGGAAAATTCAAGATGCCCAAATTCAAGATGCCCAAGTTTGGTTTGAAGGGAGAAGGCCCCGAGGTGGACGTGAACCTCCCAAAGGCAGACCTGGACGTGTCCGGCCCCAAGGTGGACATTGAAGGTCCAGAGGTGGACGTGGAGCTGCCAGAGGGGAAGATCAAAGGCCCCAAGTTCAAGATGCCCGAGATGCATTTTAAGACGCCCAAGATCTCCATGCCCGACATTGACCTGAACCTGAAGGGCCCCAAACTGAAGGGAGACGTCGATGTTTCCCTGCCCAAAATGGAAGGTGACCTGAAAGGTCCCGATATTGACATCAAGGGCCCCAAAGTGGATGTGGATCTTCCCGACGTGGAGCTGGAAGGACCCGAGGGGAAGATCAAAGGCCCCAAGTTCAAGATGCCTGAGATGCACATCAAGGCCCCCAAGATCTCCATGCCCGACTTTGATTTGAACCTGAAGGGCCCCAAGGTCAAGGGAGACGTGGATGTGTCCCTGCCGAGCGTGGAAGGGGATCTGAAAGGGCCGAAGGTGGACGTGAAAGGCCCCGAATTCGATGTTTCCGCCCCAGATGTTCAAATCGAGGGCCCCGAGGGGAAGATCAAAGGGCCCAAGTTCAAGATGCCCGAGATGAACATCAAGGCCCCCAAGATCTCCATGCCTGACTTTGATCTCAACCTGAAGGGCCCCAAACTGAAGGGGGACGTCGATGTCTCTGTCCCCAAGCTGGAAGGTGACCTGAAGGCTCCTGAACTGGACATCAAAGGCCCCAAAGTTGATGTGGATCTCCCCGACGTGGAGCTGGAAGGACCCGATGGGAAGATCAAAGGCCCCAAGTTCAAGATGCCCGAGATGCACATCAAGGCCCCCAAGATCTCCATGCCTGATGTTGACTTCAACCTCAAAGGCCCCAAGGTCAAGGGTGATGTGGACGTGTCCCTTCCAAAGATCGAAGGGGACCTGAAGGCTCCTGAACTGGACATCAAGGGCCCCAAAGTGGACATTGAGGCGCCCGATGTCGACATCCACGGCCCTGAGGGAAAATTCAAGATGCCCAAATTCAAGATGCCCAAATTTGGTTTGAAGGGAGAAGGCCCCGAGGTGGACGTGAACCTCCCAAAGGCAGACCTGGACGTGTCCGGCCCCAAGGTGGACGTTGAGATGCCGAGTGTGGACATTGAGGGCCCCGAGGGGAAGGTGAAAGGCCCCAAGTTCAAGATGCCCGAGATGCATTTTAAGACGCCCAAGATCTCCATGCCTGACATTGACCTGAACCTGAAGGGCCCCAAACTGAAAGGAGACATCGATGTCTCTGTCCCCAAGCTGGAGGGAGACCTGAAAGGTCCCGAAATTGACATCAAGGGCCCCAAAGTGGATGTGGATCTCCCCAACGTGGAGCTGGAAGGACCCGAGGGGAAGATCAAAGGCCCCAAGTTCAAGATGCCCGAGATGCACATCAAGGCCCCCAAGATCTCCATGCCCGATGTTGACTTCAACCTCAAAGGCCCCAAGGTCAAGGGTGATGTGGACGTGTCCCTTCCAAAGATCGAAGGGGACCTGAAGGCTCCTGAAGTGGACATCAAGGGCCCCAAAGTGGACATTGAGGCGCCCGACGTCGACATCCACGGCCCCGAGGGAAAATTCAAGATGCCCAAGTTCAAGATGCCCAAATTTGGTTTGAAGGGAGAAGGCCCCGAGGTGGACGTGAACCTCCCAAAGGCAGACCTGGACGTGTCCGGCCCCAAGGTGGACGTTGAAGGTCCAGAGGTAGACATTGAGGGTCCCGAAGGAAAACTGAAGGGCCCCAAGTTCAAGATGCCCGAGATGCACATCAAAGCCCCCAAGATCTCCATGCCTGACCTCGACCTGAACTTGAAAGGCCCCAAAGTGAAAGGTGATGTGGACGTGTCGGTGCCCAGTGTGGAAGGGGAGCTGAAAGGTCCCGAGGTCAACGTCACCGCCCCCAGCGTCACCATAGACAGCCCCGAGGGAAAATTCAAACTGCCCAAGTTCAAGATGCCCAAATTCTCCATGCCCGGGTTCAAAGGGGATGGCGTGGACGTGGACCTGGCCGTCCCCAAGGGTGACGTGGCCATTTCAGGCCCCAGCGTGGACGTGGAGGCTCCTGAGCTGAGCGTGGACGGAAAAGTCAAAGGTCCCAAATTTTCCATGCCTGAGATGCACATCAAGGCCCCCAAGATCTCCATGCCCGACGTCGACTTCAACCTCAAAGGCCCCAAATTGAAGGGGGACGTTGATGTTTCCCTTCCAAAGCTCGAGGGTGACCTGAAAGGCCCCGAAATTGACATCAAGGGCCCCAAAGTGGATGTGGATCTCCCCGACGTGGAGCTGGAAGGACCCGAGGGGAAGGTGAAAGGCCCCAAGTTCAAGATGCCGGAGATGCACATCAAGGCCCCCAAATTCTCCATGCCCGACGTCGACTTCAGCCTGAAGGGCCCCAAGGTCAAGGGTGACATCGATGTCTCTGTCCCCAAGCTGGAGGGTGACCTGCAGTGCCCAGACGTCGACCTCAAGGGCCCCAAAGTGGACATCCAGGCGCCGGACGTGACCCTGGAAGCGCCCAAGGTCAAGATGCCCGACATTCACCTCAAAACGCCCCAGATCTCCATGCCCGACATCGACCTGAACCTGAAGGGACTGAAGGTCAAAGGTGACGCCGACCTACAGGGCCCCAAGCTCGAGGGGGGTCTGAAGGGCCCCGAGGTCGACATCAAAGGCCCCAAGGTCGACATCGAGGGCCCGGCGGTCGACGTTGAGGGCCTGGAGGGGAAAGTGAAGCTGCCCAAAATGAAAATACCCAAATTTGGCTTTAAAGGGGAAGGTCCTGACGTGGACGTGAACTTGCCGAAGGCTGAGGTGGATCTGTCCGGCCCCAAGGTCGATCTCAGCCTGCCAGAGGTGAATGCTGGAGGTCTGGAGGGCAAAGTGAAAGGTCCTAAACTGAAAATGCCCGAAATGCACATGAATGTCCCCAAAATCTCCATGCCCGAGATAGACTTGAACTTGAAAGGCCACAAAACCAAGGGTGGCTTTGACATTTCCACCCCAAAGGTGGAAGGTCACCTGAAGGGGCCCGAGGTCAACCTCAAAGGCCCAGAATTCGGGGTCAAAGGCCCCGAGGTTGACGTTGAATGTCCCGACCTGAGCGTCGAGGGCCCCGAGGCCAACATCAAAGTTCCCAAGTTCAAAAAGTCCAAATTCGGGTTCGGGATGAAAAGCCCCAAGGCGGATGTGGAGCTACCTGAGGCGGAGCTGAGCGTGGAGTCACCTGAGGCCCACCTGTCCGGGAAGGGGAAGAAGAGCAAGTTCAAGATGCCCAAAATCCACATGAGCGGCCCCAAAGTGAAGGGGAAGAAGGGCGCCTTCGACGTGAACGCGGCGGGGGCCGAGCTGGACGCGGAGCTGAACGTCACCGGCCCCGATGTCACCGTCAGGGGCGACGCCGCCGCCAAGTCCCCCAAAGGCAAGAAGCACATGTTCGGGAAGATCTCCTTCCCCGACGTCGAGTTCGACCTCAAATCCCCCCGGTTCCGTGGGGAGGCCTCGGCCGGGGCCCCGAAAGTTGAGGGCGATCTGGAGGTCAAGGTCCCGGATGTTGAAGGTCCCGATGTGAACCTGAAAAGCCCCAAATTCAAACTCCCCGGGGTCCAGGTGGGCGCGGGAGAGGTGAAGATCGGGGGGGACCTGCAGGGCCCCGGCATCGACGTCGCCGTCCCCTCGGTCGCGGCCCCGGATGTCGACATCAGCGTGAAAGGACCAAAAGTAAAGGGCGAAGTCGGCGTTGCCGGAGCACAACTGGAAGGTCCCGAGGGGAAACTGGGATGGCCCCAGGGGGGGAAAACGGGCTTGGGGCTGGAAATGCCGGACGTCAGCTCGGCCGTGGACGTGAAGCTCAAAGGGCCCCAAATCTCCAGACCTGAGTTGGAGGGAAACCTGAAAGGACCAAAATTGAAGGGAGATTTGGACATTTCGGGCTCGGTGGAAGGGCCTGGCGTCACCCTGGACGCGCCCGGCCTGGACCTCGGCGGCCTCGGGGGGAAGGTGAAGCTGCCCACGGTGAAGTCCCCGACGCTGGAGGTCCAGGGTGGCGTCCCCTGCTCCGTCCAGTCCCCGGGGGCCACCCTGGACCTCAAGGGGCCCTCGCTGGACGCCTCCGGCCTGGATTTGGATGTCAACCTGAAAGGACCAAAGTTGAAAGGAGACGTCGGCGTCAAATCCCCCCAGGCGTCGGCAGATGATGCCGGTTTCGAAATTTTGGGGGGCACCATCAAACTCCCGTCCCTGAAGCTGCCCCAGTTCGGCATCTCCAGCCCCAGCGTGAACGGAGGGGACGCGGGGGTCACTCTGGAGGGCCCCCAGGTCAAGGGGGGGCTGAAGGGCTCCGTTTCGGGGCTGGAAGGCCCCGAGGTGGAACTGAAAGGGCCGAAATTCTCCGCGCCGGATGTTGACCTGAGGCTGAAAGGACCAAACGTGGAGGTGGCCGGTGACATCAAAGGGTCAAAGGTCAGCGTGGAAGCCCCTCGTGGGGGGGTGGGCGTCCACCTGGAGGCTCCGGCCCTGGAAGTGTCCGGGTCGGGGATGAGCATCAGCGTGAAAGGGCCGAAGGTCAAAGGTGGGGCCGAGGCGACGCCGCCATCAGTGAGCGCCGGTTCCGGAACCTTCCACGCCTCCGGCCCCAAGGTGGCCACCGAGGGCGGCCAGGTCAAGGTGTCCTTCCCCAAGCTGCGGATGCCGAAATTCGTCTTCTCCGAGCCCGAGGCCAAGGGCCGCGAGGTCGGGGTGGACGTCGACTTCCCCGGCGCCGACGCGGCCGAGCCGGAGCCGGACGAGGCCGAGGCCAGGCTGAAGAAATCCAAGCTGAAGATGCCCAAATTCAACTTCTCCAAGCCGAAGGGGCGGGGCGGCGGCGGCACCCCGGGCTCCCCCGAGGCGTCGGGGTCGGCGTCCGGCTCCAAGGGCGACCTGAAGAGCTCCAAGGCCAGCCTGGGCTCGGCCGAGGGCGAGCTGGAGGCCGAAGCGCCTGCGGCCAAGGCCAAGTTCTCGCTGTTCCGCAGCAAGAAGCCGCGGCCGCGCTCGTCGTCCTTCAGCGACGAGCACTCGGCCGAGCCGGACGCCTCCAGGCAGCCCAAGAGCAAATTCGGGACCTTTGGGGGCATCGGCTCCAAGGCCAAGGGGTGCTACGAGGTGACGGCCGCCGACGAGGACGCGGGCCGGGCGCCGGGGTCCCGCCTGTCCTCGTCCTCGTCCTGCGAGGGTGTGGCCCGGGCCGGGATCCGCGCGCCCGGCCTGGAGCTGGCGGTCAAGCGCAAGGAGTGACCGCGGGGCGGGGGTTGTACATAGGCCCGGACCCGGGGGCCCCCGCGTGTACAGAGAGGGGGAGCGCCCGGGGTCCCCCCCCCCCAAACCCAGATTTTGGGGTTCTCCCCTTGCTGAGAGCTTCTTCACTTCTTCCCTCCCAATTTATCCCTTTTTTTTTTTTTTTTTTAAATTTTTTTATTGGGGTTTATTTTGTGCCCCCGTTTTTTTCCCTCCTTCCACTCCCCTGCAAAAATATTTTCAGTGTTTGGTTGATGGAAATGAAATTTTTTTTTTGTCTTCCCCCCCCACCCCAGTTTTAACTTTTTTTTTTTTTTTTTTTTTTTTTTTTTTTTTTTTTTTTTGTGGGGCTGAAGGTTCTGTTGGGTCGATGGATTTAATCGAATTTTTGATTTTTTGGTTTGTGGAAGAAATTAAACCAAAACTGTGGATTTTTTTATTAAAAAAAAAAACAACCAAAGCTGCGGATTTTTTCTTAAGAAAACCCCCAAACTGTGAATTTATTAAAAAAATCCTAGCCAAAACCATGGATATATATTAAATAAATTACCCAAAACCATGTGTACATTAAATAATAGAACCAAACCCATGGATATATTAAAAAAAATAAAGAAAAAAAAGAGGATTTGCTAAAAAAAGAAACCAAATAAAATGTAATTATTTAAAAAAATAAAACCAAAGTAAAAAATGTGGATTCATTTAAAAAAAATAGATTAAACAAATTAATATAAAAATAAAATAAATAAAATAATTACAGAGACAAAATTGGATCTGTTAAGAAAATTAACCAAAAGAAAAGGGGCTCTATTAAAAAATAAAATAAAATAGATTTATCCAAAGAAATAAACCAAAAAAAAAAAAGGTATTTACTGAGCAGAATAAACCAAAAAATAAATCTATGATGAAAAATATAAACCAAACCCATGGATTTATTAATAAAAACAAACCAAAAAACACAACTCTGACCTCTGAAACTGAGAAGTGTCCCCAGAGCCTGGAAAATTTAATCCGTGGCACAAGACCCGGAGATCGAATGACTCCGGGGAGGACGGAGCGAGCCCAGAGCCACTCCCGAGGTTTTCCTTGCAGCTTTATTTCCATTTATTTTCATTTGTCGGGCTGTTTTATGGCTGTTTTTGTTGTTGTATTTGTTACATTCTTTGTATTATAATTTGATAAAAAGCTCCCATTTCTGCCTTGTTTAGCCCCAGAATTAAAAGGTGCGTCGGGCGTCCGGGATAAAGTTTTGTTTATGAGGATTTTGGGGAGGTTTAAATAAAATTTAAAAAAAAAAAAAAAAAAAAAATCCTAGAAAATATAAACCTGTTCCCTTTGCAGCACTTTAACGGCGAATTAACGGGAGAAAAACCAGGGTGGAAAAATGCAAATAAAAAAACGTTTATTAACCGCGACTTCGGTGCGTTTGGGGTTCTTTTCCAAGCTCAGATTTTGGGGGTTTATGCTCAAATCGGATCCTCCCTCTGGATTTTGGGGGGGGAAAGGCTGTGGGGGGGTCCCAGCCCTCAAGAATTTGGGGTCCTGTCCCCGCCCCCCACCTCAAATTTCAGGTCCCAACCGTGGCCCCTCCCCCCTCGGATTTGGTGTCGTGGCCCCTCCCCCCCCCGGAGTTTCTGCCCCTCCCCCTCCTTCCAGGAAACCCCCCCTCTGGTCTTCCCGCCCGCCAGGGGGCGCTGCCGCGCGCCCCCACCCTTTTTTGGCCCTGGCAAGAGCAGAACCGGAAGTCCGGCATGTTGCCCTGGTGCATGACGGCCGCTGTAGTCCCCTAAATGAGCACGAATTCCAGTCACGTGCCCTGAACGCATCATGGGAAGTGTAGTTCCACATCAAAGGCAAAACCGGAAGTGGCTTGGCGGCCATTTCCTTCCCGAGGCATTTCGGGAGCTGTGGTTTTTTTTGAAT
Organism: Hirundo rustica; assembly: GCF_015227805.2. NCBI lineage: Eukaryota > Metazoa > Chordata > Aves > Passeriformes > Hirundinidae > Hirundo > Hirundo rustica. Next base: position 3,236 of record NW_026690538.1, on the reverse strand, counting down.
GGGGGGCGGAGCTTCTGCCTTGCTGGCGCACGGTGCATGCTGGGAGCTGTAGTTTACTACCATAACTAACCAGGGTGGGGTTCTCTGCCTCATGCCCTGGGCCTTACTGGTCTGTACTGGGTGTTACTGGTCTGCCCTGCCCCACCCCATGACGTCACCCAAACAGAGGCATGATGGGTAGGCGGCCATTTTTACTGAGGGCGCTGAGGGACGGTCACCCCCATGTCCGGGGGGCATCCAGGTGTCCACGGAGGGTCCCCAGGCGACGCCAAACATCCATTGGAGGGTCCTCAGCTGTCCCAGGTGCGTCCCCAGCTGTGTCAGATGTCCCAGGAGTTCACAGCAGCTCCTTCCAGTGTCCACTGGGGAGTTCCCAAGTGTCCCAGGCGTGTCCCAGGCGTGTCCCAGGTGCTCAGCAGCGCCGGGGGGAGCCGGGGTAGCGCTGCCTCAGCTCCTCCCGGAAGCCCCGGAAGAGGCGGCGGTTGAGGCCCAGCTCGGCCTCGCGGCCCTCGTGGAACCCCCCCGGCTCCTTGAAGCCGCGGTGGGTGACGAAGGCCCCGTCCAGCACCGCGAAGCGGAACCCGGCCATGTGCAGCTCGCAGGCCTGGGGGGACGGGGGCGGGGGTTAAAGGGTCACACTGAGGCGCCACAGGGCACCCACAGACCCCACAGACCTCCCTACCACCATCCCCAGCCCACACGGCCACCCCGAGGCCACCCCAAGGCCACCAGAGCCCCCCCAGGGCCGCCCCCGCCCCGCCCTGACCTGGCTAATGCGGTTGAAGCCGTACTGGAGGAACCTCTCGTCGAAGCGGGGCACGCCGTGGGCGGGGGCCACGAAGAACGGCTCCCAGGGGTCCCTCCAGGCCGCCTCGTAGGCCACGTGCAGCCGGGGCGGCGGCGGCAGCGCCCGCCAGCGCCTGAAGTCGGTGGGGGCCTGGCAGCGCGGGCACAGCGCCCCGTAGAACGGCCGCGCCGCCCCCGCGCCCCACAGCCGCAGCAGCTCCGCCTTGGAGCCCGGCGGACGCAGCCCCGAGCGCACCTCGAAGGCCGGCAGCACGAAGACCACCCGCGCCCAGGGGGGCTCCGCGGCCTCGGGGGCGCTCAGGGAGCTGGGGTCACCCCGGGTGTTGGCGTCACTCAGGGCATTGAGGTCACCCCGGGCGTTGGGGTCACTCAGGGTCTTGGGGTCACTCAGGGCATTGAGGTCACCCCGGGTGTTGGGGTCACTCAGGGCGTTGGGGTCACTCGGGACACTGGGGCCCCCCAAGGTGTTGGGCACCCTCGGGCCACCACCAGGAGTCCCCAAAGCTTTCGGGTGCCCCAAACCCCCCTGAATACCCAAAAGTTTGGGGTTCACCAAGTTCCCCTGTGTCCTCAAATCCCTCTGAGACTCCGTAGCTTTGGGCTCCCCCAGCCTCCCCTCAGCCCCCCAGGTTTTGGGGTGCATCCCCCCCTCCTGTCCCCCCCAGGTTTTGGGGTGCATCCCCCCCTCCTGTCCCCCCCAGTTTTTGGGGTACAGCCCCCCCTCCTGTCCCCCCCAGGTTTTGGGGTACAGCCCCCCCTCCTGTCCCCCCCAGTTTTTGGGGTGCAGCCCCCCGTCCCGCAGCAGCGCCAGGAACCCCTCGCGCAGCCCCGGGCTGGGCACCACGTCCGCGTCCACCATGAGCACGAAACGCGCCCCGAATTTGGGCGGGGGGCCCCCCCGGAGCCCCCCCGCGGCCGCCCCCTCCCAGGCCACGTTCCGCAGCAGATTCCCGGGGTACGGCACCCCCAGGGTGTAACTGGGGGGGTCGGCGGCCGCCAGCCGCGCCAGCGCCCCCCGGCACCCCCCGGCGCTCTGGGGGGCTCTGGGGGGCTCCGGGGGCTCCGGGGGGGGCCCCGCCGCCCCCAGCACCACCTGCAGCCTCAGGCGGCCCCGCAAGGATCGGCAGGGCCCCCCCAGGATCGCCATCAGCTCCCGCAGCCCCCCCCGCGGCTCCCCAAAAACCGCCAGCGACAGCGGCCCCCCCCAGGGCCCCCCCAGCGCCGCCGCCGCTCGCCCGGGGCTGCCGTGGGTGGCCAGGACCAGCTCGGGGCCGGGGGCGCGGGCCCAGCCTGGGGGGGCTCCCAGGACGTCCCAGTACACCCGGAACGCCCCCGAGGCGTCCAGGACCCCGCGGGGGGCGCGGCGGGGCGCGGGGCGCGGCCGGGGCAGCCCCCGCAGGTAGAGGGTCTGCAGCAGGGCCAGGCCCCCCAGCAGCCACGCACAGCCCCCCAGGAACCGGCCCCGGCACATGGCTCCGACTGGGGGCACGGGGAGAGGGACTGGGGGGTCTGGGGGGACTGGGAGAGGGGACTGGGAGAGGGACTGGGGGGTCTGGGGGCACTGGGGGCACTGGGGGCACTGGGAGAGGGGACTGGGGGGACTGGGAGAGGGGATTGGGGGGTCTGGGGGGACTGGGAGAGGGGATTGGGGGCACTGGGAGAGGGGACTGGGGGGTCTGGGGGGACTGGGGGCACTGGGAGAGGGGATTGGGGGGACTGGGAGCTACTGGGGGTCACTGGGGCGGGGCAGAGGCTTGTACTGGGAGGTAGCTGGGGGATACTGGGGGTTACTGGGAGGATTGTGGGGGTCACTGAGGCCGGCGCGGAGCCGGGACCAGTCCGGCATGCTGGAAGCAGTTCGGGGGTGGGAAGGAGGGGCTGGATGCAGTTCGGGAGGGGATCGGGACCAGTTCGGGGTCGCTGGTCCCGGTTCGGGGTCGCTGGCACCAGCTCGGGACTCACCGCGCTGCGTCGGCGCCGGGAGGAGCTGCGCATGCGCGGGGCGGGTGGGCGTGGCCCGGGGCGGGGTTATGAAAATCAGATTGCGCCGCTGGAATGGGCGGGTTTTTTGTTGGGGGCGTGGTTTGACCGTTGGGGGCGGGGCCTGGCGGCTCCGCGTCGCTCGGGTGAGACCCCCGGGACCCCCAAACTCCTGAGTCCCCCCGAATTCCGGGCCCCTTCCGACTCCCCAGATCCTCCCCAGTAATCCCGGGGCTCCTCCGAGTTTCTGTGTCAACTCCCAAATTCCTGAGCCCCCCCCAAATCCCTCAGCCCCCCCCAAATCCCTGAGTCCTCCCAGCCTGTCCCCCTCCCCAAATTCCCTGTCCCTGGGAAGAAGCTGCCACAGGCACGGGGACCGTTGGGGACATTTTTATTGCAGGGGGTGTCGGGGCCACGGGGCCTCCAGGGGACATTGGGGACATCATCGG
>NW_026690537.1:0-18466 GCF_015227805.2 Hirundo rustica | reverse complement strand
GCCGCCCCTCCCCCAGCCCGAGGAGCCGCCCCTCCCCCCGCCCCTCCCCCCGCCCCAGACCCCTCCCGCCCCTCCCCCCGCGCTGGAGGCCGCCCCTCCCCCACCACCCCCCTGCCCCTCCCCCCCCGCCCCTCCCCCCCCGCCGCAGGAGGAGCCCCCGGAGCCCCCCCCGGGCAAGGAGGAGGTAACGGGGGGGGATTTTGGGGGGTCCTGGGGGGAGATTCTGGGGTTTGGGGGGAGATTTTGGGCTCTTGGAGGGGTTTGGGGGTCCTGAGGGGGTTTCATGGGGAATTTTGAGGGTCCTGGGGGGGGATTTTGGAGGTTGTGAAGAGGTTTTGGGGGTCCTGGGCCGGGATTTGGGGGGCCTGAGCTGATTTGTGGGGGTCCTGAAGGGATTTTGGGGGTCCTGGGGAGATTTGGGGGGTCCTGAGGGGGCGTTTATAGAGAACTTGTGGGGAGATTTGGGGTCCTGGTGGGAATTTTGGGGTCTGGAGGGGATTTTGGGGTGCCCCCGGTAAGGATTTGGGGCTGGAGTTGGGCCGGGGGTCCCTGAGGGGAATTTGGGGTCACGTCTGGCTTCCGGGGCCGGCATTGAGGGGGGGTCTCCATTTCTGGGCCCCTCCCCAGGAGCAGGACGAGACCTCCACCATGCTGGCCGATTTCATCGATTGCCCCCCCGACGACGAGAAGACCCCCGAGACCCCCCTGTGACACCCCCAAAAACCCCAAAACCCCCCCAAAAATTCCCTCAATAAACGTCGCCCCCTCCCCAAATCCCTCCCGCCTCTGGTCCTCCGCGCCGCCAGGGGGCGCCCCGCGCGCGGAGCAGTCGAGTCGCTCGTTGAGGTCGCGCAAAAAAAGCGCGCGAAAGCGACGCGGCCGCCATCTTGGCGCCCTGAGGGAGGAGCCGCCGCCATGAAGCCGCCCTGGCGGCACCGCCTGCTCCCGGCGCGTTTCGCGAAGCCTCCGCCGAGCCCCGAGAGGCTCCCGCGCGGAGTGTGGGGGCTTCGGGAGAAGGGAACGCTGCTGGCGGCGCTGCGGGCTCAGGCTCGGCGCGGTCTCCCCGAGCAGCTGCTGCCGGCGGCGCTGAGGCAGAAGCTGCCCCACAGGAGCGAGGAGGAGGTGGGGAGGGCGGAGGGGTGGGGGGCGGCCCGAGGAGACCCCGAAGGGACCCTCAGACCGCCTGCAAGCATCGGGGACCACCCCTCAAATCCCTTGCGGGGAGCCCCAAAATCGGCCCCTCAGCCCCAAACTCCCCACTCGGGGATGCCCGAATTCCCCCCTCAGATCCCCCCCAAAATCCCCCTCAGAGACCCCCAAATCTCCTCTTCAGAGACCCCAAATCATCTCCCTCCTAAGGACCCCCAAAATCCCCCCTCCATCTCTCCCAAACCGATCCTCAGGGACTCACAGGGACCCTCCCCAAATTCCCCTCAGAGACCCCCCAAAAACCCCTTCAGAAATCCCCAAATTTCCTGTCAGGAACCCCCCACTTTTCCTCTGTGGGACCGCCCAAAATTCCTCCCCTCTAGGGACCCCCAAATTCCTTTCAGAGACCCCAAAATCCCCCTCAGAGACCCCAAAATCCCCACCCAGAATCCTTTAGGGACCCCCAAAGGGGGGGATTTTGGGGTGTCCCAGATTCCTCGGAGGGGGGGAAGATTTTAAGGAGTTCCCCAAAATTTTGGGATCCGAGCAGGGATTCCTAAATATTTTGGAGATCTCTGGAGGAACTTTAGGGGAGAACCCCCAAAATTTGGGCTCTCAGGTTGTTCCCAATCCCCATCCTGATCCCCCAGGGATTTTGGGGATCCCCTGAACCCCCAAAATTTCCCCAAATTTCGGCAGATCCAGGCGGTGCTGGTGCGGCTGCGGGGCCGGGTGGCTCGGGAGACCCTGACCTCCAAATTCCGGAACTTTCTGCACTTCCAGCGCCGGATCCGCGCCCCCATCCAGGTTTTTGGGGAGAATTTTGAGGAGCTGGGGGAATTTTTGAGGGGGAGGTCCTGAGATCAGAATTTGGGAATTTTTTCGGGAATTCCGGGGCGGGATCCGTGTCCCCATCCGGGTTTTTGGGGGTCCTGCGGGGATTTTGGAGGGTCCTGGGACCATTCTGGGCTGATTTTGGGGGATCCAAATCTGATTTTTGGGGTTCTCAAACCAATTTTAGGCTTCCCAGAGTGATTTTTGGGGGTCCCGAGCTGGTTTTGGTATTCCCAACCTGATTTTTGGGGTTCCCACCCTGATTTTTGGGGGTTCCAGGGATGATTTCGAGGTTTCCAACCTGTTTTGGGTGGGTTCCTTGGTTAATTGTGGGGTTCCCAAGCTGATTTTTGGGATTCTTTACCTGATTTTTGTGGTTCCTGGGTTATTTTTGGAGCTCCCAAGTTGATTTTTGGGGTTATTTACCCAATATTTGGGGTTTTTTTACCTGATTTTTGTGGTTCTTAATTATTTTTGGAGCTCCCAAGCTGATTTTTGTTGTTTTTAACCCAAGTTTTGTGGTTCCTGGGTTCTTTTTGGGGTTCCCAAGCCGATTTTTGGGGTACCCAAGCTGATTTTTGGGATTCTTTACCCAATTTTTGGAGTTCCTGGGTTATTATTGGTGTTCCCAACCCGATTTTGGGGGTTTTACATGGTTTTGAGGGTTTCTGGGTTACTTTTTTGGGGGGGTTTACCCAGTTTGGGGTTCTTTTACCTGATTTTTGGGGTTCCCAAACCAGTTTTTGGGTTTAACAGATTTTGGGGGTTTTTTTACCCGATTTTTGGGGTTCCCAAACCGATTTTGGCGGTGTTTTTTACTCAATTTTGGGGTTTTTTACCTGATTTTTGGGGGTTTTGCCTGGTTTTGGGGGTTTCTGGGTTATTTTTTTGGTGTTTTTTTACCCGATTTTGGGGTTTCTTACCCGATTTTTGGGGTTCCAGGTGTGGCAGGACCTGGCTGAGACCCTCGGGGGCGGGGCCCTGGAGGGACCCCCCAGCGTCGCCTTCTCCCAGGTGAGGGGGGCCCGGGGGGGTTTTGGGGTTCAGGGGGGGGTCTCCCCAATCCCCCACCCCAAATTTGGGGTGAAACCCCCCCAAAAATCCCCCCAAAATCCCCGCAGGTGCTGACGGTGGCGGCCACGGAGCCCCTGACCCTGAAGCACTCCGGACCCCCCCCGAATTCGGGGACCCCCCAGAATTCGGGATCAGCCCCAGGTGCCGCAGGTTTGGAGGTGGATTTTGGGAAAATCTACGAATTCCTGGCGCAGATCAGCGCGGGGGGGGAGGCAGCACCCCTGCCCCCCGCAGGTGAGGGGGGACCCCAAAACTGGGGAGGGGGATCCCGAAAATCGGGGAGGGAGATCCCGAAAATCGGGGAGGGAGATCCCAAAAATCCGGGAGGGAAATCCCAAAAATTGGGGAGGGAAATCCCAAAGATACGGGGAGGGAGATCCTAAAAATTGGGGAGGGAGATCCTAAAAATTGGGGAGGGGAATCCCCAAAATTGGGGAGGGAGATCCCAAAAATTGGGGAGGGAGATCCTAAAAATTGGGGAGGGGAATCCCAAAAATTGGGGAGGGAAATCCCAAAAATTGGGGAGGGAAATCCCCAAAACTGGGGAGGGGGATCCCGAAAATCGGGGAGGGAGATCCTAAAAATTGGGGAGAGAAATCCCAAAAATTGGGGAGGGAGATCCCAAAAATTGGGGAGGGAAATCCCCAAAACTGGGGAGGGGGATCCCGAAAATCGGGGAGGGAGATCCTAAAAATTGGGGAGAGAAATCCCAAAAATTGGGGAGGGAGATCCCAAAAATTGGGGAGGGAAATCCCAAAAATTGGGGAGGGGGATCCCAAAAATTGGGGAGGGGAATCCCCAAAATTGGGGAGGGGAATCCCAAAAATTGGGGAGGGGAATCCCCAAAATTGGGGAGGGGAATCCCCAGAATTGGGGAGGGAAATCCCAAAAATTGGGGAGGGAAATCCCAAAAATTGGGGAGGGAGATCCCGAAAATTTGATGGAAATTTGGTGGGGGGCTGGGAATTTTAGTGGGTGAGAATTGGGGGTGAGCCCCCCAGAAACTGGGGGAAATTCCCAAAAATTTGGGGAGGTTCTAAATTTTAAGGAGGAGGGCAGAGCTTGGGGAGATCCCAAAATAATGGGGGAGCCCCAGTTCCAAACTGGGATGATCCCAGTCCCATTTTAGGGTTCCCAGTTCCAAACTGGGCCCGTCCCAGTCCCATTTTGGGGTTCCCAGTTCCAAACTGGGATGATCCCAGTCCCATTTGGGGGTTCCCAGTTGTAACTGGGCCTGTCCCAGTCCTATTTTAGGGGGTCCCAGTCCCAAACTGGGATCTCCTGACCCCGTTCCCCCCCGTTTCAGAGGCCGCCGTGGTTCTGTCCTTACTGGGAGCGCTGCCGGCCCAACTGGGAGCACTGGGAGCGCTGGGATCGCTCCGGCACCACTTCCGGGAGCTCTGGGGGTCCCTGAGCGCCCCCCAAAGCCCGGGGGGGCCCCCCCAGAGCCCCGCCCCCTCCCAGTGCCCCCCCCTCAACCCCTTACTGGTGCCACTGGGTTTACTGGGAGGGGTGGCCTGAGGGGGGGGGAACGGGGAGCAAAATTCCCAAGTTTTTGAGGGGTCCCAGAATTCCGGGAGGGGCCCGAAATTCCGGGGTGGGGGGGTCCCCAAAAAATTCTGAATTCCTGGGAATTCCCAAATTTTTGGGCGGGAGGGGGAATCCCGAAATATCCTGGGAATCCCCAAAAATTTTTTGGGGGGATGGTCCCAAATTCCCGCTGCTCTTCCCGGGGTTGTGGGAGAGGGCGAGAAAAAAAATAAATGTTTGGATTTTCCCAAAATCGGAGAGTTTGGGACTCGATGGTGGGAATGGACTGGGAGGGAACTGGGAGGGATTGGGATGGACTGGGATGGGACTGGGAGGGACTGGGATGGACTGGGATGGACTGGGATGGGACTGGGATGGGACTGGGATGGGACTGGGAGGGACTGGGATGGACTGGGATGGGACTGGGATGGACTGGGATGGACTGGGATGGGACTGGGATGGGACTGGGAGGGACTGGGAGGGACTGGGATGGACTGGGATGGGACTGGGATGGACTGGGATGGACTGGGATGGGACTGGGATGGACTGGGAGGGACTGGGATGGACTGGGAGGGGATTGGGAGGGACTGGGATGGAACTGGGATGGACTGGGATGGACTGGGATGAACTCGCCCGTTCTCCCCCCCTTCCCCCCCCCATTGGTTCCGCCCTCCCCACATTGGCCACGCCCCCTCTGATCACGTGCTCCCATGTTTATTCCCCACCCGCCACGTGACATCCCGCTCGGTGACGTCAGTCACATGACGTCAGTCACGTGAGGGGCCGCAGCACCGCCCGGATCCTTCCGCGCCTCCGCCCGGGGCCTTCCCGGGACCCCCCCCGGGTTACCGGGACTGGGAGGAACTGGGGGGCACTGCGAGGAGCCGCTCGCTCAGCGTCCCCTCGGCGCTGAGGCGCTGTCGGTAACGGCGAGGCCCGTGCGCCGTTTGCGTGGCGCTGAAGGGAACGCCCGCACCCTCCCGCCATTGGCGCAACGCTGCGGGCACCGGCCCGGCCCTGCCCAGGCACTGGGGGAGAACTGGGCTGAACTGGGAAAGGCCTGGGAGGCCTCAGGACGGCACCGGGAGGTGACGGAGCGAACTGGGATGAACTGGGACGAACTGGGACGAGCCGTAACACTGAGGGCGCTTCCCGTTCCGTTACGCCATTTGCGCAGCGCTGAGGGCGCTCCCAGTTCTTTACGCCATTTTCGTATCTCCGCCCCATTACCGTCAATAGGAGCTCCTTACGCTATTTCCGTAGAGCTGAGGGCGCTCCCCCTTCCCTTACGCCATTTGCGTACCTCCGCGCCATTACCGTTAACGGGAGCCCCTTACGCCGTTGGCGCAGCGCACGCCGGTTGCGCAGGCGCGGCGGGGGCGGGCCCGTATCCCTGCGCGCCCCGAGCCTCCGGTGCAGGCCCGGTCCCGGTCCCGGTCCCGGCCCCGAGCAGGCCCCGGCCCCGGCCCCCGGCCCGGCCCGGCCATGAAGTTCCTGTACAAGGAGGAGCATCCGTTCGAGAAACGTCGCTGCGAGGGCGAGAAGATCCGGAAAAAGTACCCGGACCGAGTCCCGGTGAGCTCCGAAATCCCCCTCACGGGATCCACAGAATTCACCCTGGGAACCTCAGAATTCATCCTGGGATCCACAAAATTCATCCTGGGGTCAGCAAAATCTCCTCCGGGAACTCCAAAATTTATCCTAGGAGCCCAAAAATCTCCCCCGGGAATCCCAAAATTTATCCCGGGAACCTAAAATTCAGCCCGGAACCACCGAGGGATCCCCGAAATCCCCAAAATTCATCCCGGGACCTGCAAAATCCTCCCCGAAAACGCCAGAATTCACCCCGGGAACCCCAAAATTCATCCCGGGAACCCCAAAATCCTCCCCGAAATCCCCAAATTTCCCCCCAGGACCCACAAAATTCCCTAAATCCCCGAATTTTGGGGCGATCCCTTGAGGTTTCCCTTCCCCTCCCCGGTTCGGGCGGCGTTTTCCTCAGCGTTCGAGAGGGTTTTGCCTAAAATTCCGATGTTTTCCCCTAAAATTTAAAGGATTTTCCCTTTAAAATCCGCGGAGATATTTTCCTAAAATTCGGGGGATTTTTTACCCCAAAATTCCCGGATTTTCTCGCCAAATTCAAGGCGGTTTCTCGACGAAATTCAGGAAGTTTTTGTCCTCCAAAATCCCGAGGGAATTTTTTTAATCTCAAATTGGAGTTCCCCCACACACACAAATTCAGGAATTTTTTTTCCCCCAAAATCTATTTTTTTCCCTCAAAATTCAGAGGTTTTCCCTCCAAATTCAAGGAATTCCAACCCAAAATTCAGCGGCTTTTTCCCTTCAAACCCCAGGAAGTTTCTCCACAAAATTCAAGGGATTTTAACCCAAAATTCCGGACGGGTTTCCTCCAAATTTAAAAGATTTCCCCCCAAAATTCAAGGTTTTTTTCACCCCCAATTCCAGGATTTTTCCCTCCAAAACTCAATGATTTTTCCCGCAAAATCCAAGTGGATTTTCCCTCAAAAAATCAGATTTTTTTCCCCCCAAATCCAGCAGATTTTCCCCAAATTTCAGGATTTTTTTTCCCCCAAATCCATTTTTTTTCCCCCTAAATCCAAGGAAATTTCCGCCTCCCAAATTCCCAAATTTTTTTTCCCCCAAATTTGACGGATTTTCCCCTTTTTTCCCCCAATCCAGGTGATCGTGGAAAAGGCGCCCAAGGCCCGAATTGGGGACCTGGACAAGAAGAAATACCTGGTGCCCTCGGACCTGACAGGTGGAAAATTGGGAATTTCGGGGGAATTTGGGGAATTTTTGGGGAATTCTGGGGAGGATTCGAGGTTTTTTGGGCAATTTTGGAAATTTTTTTCTGATTTTCTGGGGGATTTTTGGGAGATTTGGGGTTTTTTTTGGTGAAATTTGGGGGGTTTTGGGTGGGAATTTGGGAATTTTTGGGGAGTTTTTTGGGAAATTTGAGGGTTTGGGGCAATTTTTGAGGGTTTTTTTCGTAATTTTTTGAGGGGGGAATTGGGGAATTTTGGGGGTTTTTTTTGGCAGGATTTTGGGGGTTTTTTTGTGGAAATTGAGATTTTTCGGGGAATTCTGGGGAGGATTCGAGCTTTTTGGGCGATTTTTGATGGGTTTTTTCTGATTTTCTGTTTGTGTTTTTCGTGGTTGTTTGGTTTTTGGGGTTTTTTTAGTGAAATTTTAGGAATTTTTGGGTGGAATTTTGGGAGGATTTGAGGGTTTGGGGCAATTTTTGATGGCTTTTTTTTAATTCTTTGGAGAGGTTTTGGGGTAATTTGAGGATTTCTTTGTGGAATTTTGTGGTGGAATTTTGGGGCTTTTTTAGGGTGGAATTTTGCGGAATTTAGGGAGCATTTGAGGGGTTTTGGGCAATTTTTGATGGTTTTTTTTTCCTAGTTTTCGGGGGGATTTTTGGGTGGAATTTGGGGGATTTTTGGGCCAGGATTTTGGGGCGTTCAGGGGGAATCTGGGAATTTTTGGGGAGATTTTGGTTTTTGAAAAGATTTTTGGGGTTTTCTGGGGCGATTTTGCCGATTTTTGGGGTTTGAGCCAAATTTTTGTGGTTTTTGTTCCCTTCCATGGCTCAGTTTTATTCCCTGATCCGGAACTTTTCAGAATTCGGGGATTTTCACCGTTTTTTCCCCCATTTTCGTTGTTTTTGGGGATTTTCTAGGGGCTCTTTTCCATTCCCTGATCCGTAATTTTCTGATTTTTGGTGATTATTGGGGGGGTTTCTGGGGCAATTTGGGGTTTTTGGGGTTGTTTGGGACAATTCTGGGGGGTTTTGGGGTGATTTTTCATTTTTAGGGGGTAATTTTAGGCAATTTGGGGGGGTTTTGGGGGGTGATTATTGGTTTTTTTGGATTATTTTGGTCAATATTGGCTTTTTTCAGTCAAGTGTTTGGGTTTTGGTGTTGTTTTGTGCAATTTTGGGGGGATTTGGGCAATTTTTCTTTTTTTTATGCTGCTTTGTGCGATTCTGAGGGGGGTTTTGGGGCAATTTTTCATTTTTTGGTGTCGTTTTGGGGCAATTTTTCATTTTTTGGTGTCATTTTGGGCAATTCCGGGGTTTTTTTAGGGCAATTTTTCATTTCTTCGTGGTGTTTTGTGCAAGTTTGGGGCTTTTTTGGAGCAATTTTTCATTTTTGGGGGGGCAATTTTGCATTTCTCGGTGTCGTTTCGTGCAATATTGGGGCTTCCTGGGGCGATTTTTTTCATTTTTCGGGGTTTCCTGGGGCAATTTTTTTGTTTTTCAGGGTTTCCTGGGGCAATTTTTTTGTTTTTCGAGGTTTCCTGGGGCGATTTTTTTGTTTTTCGGGGTTTTCTGGGGCAATTTTTTCATTTTTCAGGGTTTCCTGGGGCGATTTTTTCATTTTTTGGGGTTTCCTGGGGCAATTTTTTTGTTTTTCAGGGTTTCCTGGGGCAATTTTTTTGTTTTTCGAGGTTTCCTGGGGCAATTTTTTTGTTTTTCAGGGTCTCCTGGGGCGATTTTTTCATTTTTCGGGGTTTCCTGGGGCGATTTTTTCGGTTTTTGGGGCCGTTTTTCCCGATTCCCGTTGATTCCTGGTGGGTTTTTTTTTCCCCTTGGCAGTGGGGCAGTTCTATTTCCTGATCCGCAAGCGGATCCATCTCCGGGCCGAGGACGCTCTGTTCTTCTTCGTCAACAACGTCATCCCCCCGACCAGCGCCACCATGGGCCAGCTCTACCAGGTCCAAAAACACCCCAAAAACACCCCAAAAACACCCCAAAAAACCCTGGGAGCATCCAGGAAAAAATTCGGGAAGGGTTTTAAAAAAAAAAAAAAAAAAAGCGGTGGGAAAATGGGTTTTTTTAAAAAAAAAACCAAAAAAGTTTGGAGGGGAAGTTTGGAAATTTTCCAAAAATTCGGGGGGAGTTTTGGGGAAAAATTAGGAGGGAAATTTGGGGTTGGTGGGTGGGGGGAGAAATTTGGGATGGGAAAACGGAAAATTTGGGAGGTGAAAAAGGAACATTTGGGAGGTGAAAAAGGAACATTTGGAAGGGGAAAAGGGAAAATTTGGGAGGGGAAAAAGGGAAAAATTGGGATGGGAAAAGGGGAAAATTTGGAAGGGGAAAAGGGAAAATTTGGGAGGGGAAAAAGGGAAAAATTGGGATGGGAAAAGGGGAAAATTTGGGAAAGGGGGAGAAATTTGGGATTCGAGGGTGGTGTTAAAAATCCTGGGGAGGGGGGGGGAAAGCCCCAAAATCCCGGGAAAAAGCCGAAATATTTTGGGAATGGAAATGGGGGGGGGGCGGAATCGGAAGAACCCAAAATTCCGGAGCGATCCCTGAGGGAAATTTTGGGAATTTCTGGGATTTCCCAATCCCCAACCCAACGGCACAGCTCGGGGTTGTTTTTCCCGGTTTTTAACCCCGCAACTCCCGGTTTTTTCTCCCACCTCTCAGGAGCACCACGAGGAGGATTTCTTCCTTTACATCGCCTACAGCGACGAGAGCGTCTACGGGGCCTGAGCGCGCCCAACTCCCGCCCCTCCCCGGTGCTTCCCTCTCCCGAATTTTCCGGTTTTTTCCCCTTTTTTGCCCCATTCCCCATTCGGTTTTGGTTTGGTTTTTTTTTTTTTTTTCCTTTTTTGCCACCCCCCCCCCCCCCCCCCGTTCCAATAAAAGCGACGGAGCCGCCTCAGGGCCTGGACCGGAAGTGGGCGTGGCTTGGCGGGAGCGGCGCGTGCGCGGCGCCGAGGGGAGGTGTGGCGCGCGTGAGGAGCGGCGCGTGCGCGGCGCCTGATTGGCGTACGGGGCGTGGCTGGCGCGAGGAGCGTTCTGCGCGTGCGCGCCGAGCGGAGCGAGCTGTTTTGCATAATGGGGCCCCGCGCGCGCGCGCTTTGGGCGCCAAATTTGGGCGCGCGGGTGGGGGCGCGGTTTGGGCACTAAAGGGTTTGCGCATGCGGGGAAGGCGAGGGGAAGCGGAGAGGGGGCGTGGTTTGCATAATGAGCTCCGAGCGTCATTGCGGCGTGCCCCATTAGGAGAGGAGAGGGCGCGGTTTGCATAATGAGCGCCGCGCGCATGCGTAGACGCTAAAATAGGCTATTAAGTGGGTGTGGTCTGCATAATGAGATACGCGCAGAGGGGGGTTAGAGTGGGAAGGCGTGGCTTGTATAATTGGGGCGCTGCGCGTGCGCAGTGAGCAAAGCGAGTGTGGAAAAGGGCGCCGCCCGCCCGTAGGGAGGCGTGGCTCGGCGGAGGAGGCGTGTCCTGCGCATGCGCGCTGCGGACAGGGGGCGGGGTTTGGGCGGCGGGGGCGGGGCCTGGCGGGGGCGGCGCGGAACGAGGCGGCACCGGACGGAGCGGGCGCGGAACCGGGGGGGGGCCCGGCGGGGCCGCGGCCATGGCCGAGCCCGGAGGTACCGGGACGGGAGGGCGCGGGCTCGGCGGAGGAGCGGGAGCGGGGGGAGCCCCGGCACCGGCGGGGTTGGAGACGCCAAAGTCCCGGGAGCGGCGGGGTTGGGGTCCCGGTAATGGAGGGGGGGGATACCGGGAGCGGCGGTGCCGGGATAAGGGGGAGCGGAGACCGGAGAGCGGTGGTACCGGGCGGGGTTGGAGCCGGCACCGGGGGCAGCTGGAGGCTTAACCGGAGAGGTTTTGGAACCGGTACCGGGGGGGGGTTTGGAGCTCTCAGAGCGTCGGTACCGGGGGGGGGGCAGGATTGGAGCCGGTACCGGGGAGGGTTTGGAGCCGGTACCGGGCGGGTTTGGAACTCTCAGATCTCCGGTAACCGGGGGGTTTTGGAGCCGCTACCGGGAGGGTTTGGAGCTCCCAGAGTGCCGCTGCCGGAGAGGGTTTGGAGCCGGTACCGGGGGGAACCGGAGGCAGAACCGGGGGAGTTTGGACCCCTCAGAGCCCCGGTACCGGGCCCGGAGGGAGCGGCGGCAGCGGGACCGGAGAACCGAGGGGAAAGGGGGGAGTTTGGAGCCTGTACCGGGGGGGGGGGCATTGGAACCTCGGCAGCCGCGGTACCGATCCCGGGGAGGCTCCGGTGCCGGTGCCGGTCCCGGTGTGACCCCCCCCCGTCCCTTCCCGTTCCACAGAAGCGCTGGGACCGCTGAAAACCGAACCGCAGGTGAGGGGGGGGGGACACCGGCAGGGCTCCGGGAGGCTCCGGGAGGGGTGCGGGGACGGGGATTCCCCCTCCGGCCCATCCTTTCTCCCCTCCCGCTGTTCCCGGGGAGGGGTCCCGGGGGCTTTGGCGGTGGGGGCGGTTAACGGGAAGGTCCCGGCGTTCACCGTGTTCCCCCCCCCCCTTTCCCTCGCTCGGTTCCCGGTACCGGCAGCCCCCGGAAAAGCGGCGGAGGACGATCGAGGACTTCAATAAGTTCTGCAGCTTCGTGCTGGCCTACGCCGGGTACATCCCGGCGGCCGCCGAGGTAACGGGGGAGGCACCGGGAGGGCACCGGGGGTTAGCGGGTGCTACCGGGGAAGCACCGAGAGCGATCGCGGGGGTAACGGGAGGGCACCCACGGCCTGCGGGAGGCAGCGGAGGGGCCACCGGGAGAACACCGGGAGTTACCGGGAGGTCCCGGGGGGGCACCGGGAGGTCGCGGGGAGGCACCGGACGGGGGCTTAAAGGGGCGGGAGGTTTTTAAGTGGGGGTCCCCGGTTCTTTACCACCCCCCCCCAGCTCCCCCCCCCCTCCGGTTCCCCCCGGCCCCGCCGCCGCCCCGGCAGCTCCCGGCGTGCCCCGCGCGGCCCCCGCCTGATTGACAGCGCGCTCGGCCCCGCCCCTCCCGCGCCTCGCCAATCGCGTGGCGTCCCGCCCCAAGCCACGCCCGCCGCGGGTAGGCCCCCGCGGGGAAAACCACGCCTACTGGCGGGGACCAATGGCGAGGCGTTCTGCCTGGCCACGCCTTCTCCTCTGCGGGGGATGCTGGGAGTTGGATGCGGTACTTGGTGTGGGGACTACAAGTCCCAGCGTGCCTTGCGCGGTAGCGCCATGTTGAGGCGGGGGTTCGTGAGGTGGGGGATTTTTGGGGCGGGTTTTGGGGTCCTGGGTGGGTTTTGGGGGCTCCCGAAGCTGATTCGGGGCGGATTTTGAGGGCCTTGGGGCGATCAAGAGTATCCTGGAGTTGACTTGGGGGTCCTGGGTGGGTTTTGGGGGTCCCAAGGCTGATTTGGGGCGGATTTTGAGGGTCTTGGGGTGATCGTGAGGGTCCTGGAGTTGATGTTGGGACCCTGGGAGGGCTCTGGGTTGGATTTGGGGGTCCTGGATCTGATTTGGGGGTCCTGATTTGCTTTGGGGTCCTGGGTTGGTTTCAGGACATGCTCAGTTTCCCCGGGGTTGATTTTTGTGGGCCCTGGGTTGATTTTGATCAGATTTTGAGGTAAATTCGAGAATCCCGAGTTGCATTCGGGGGTAGATTTGAAGCCTCCTAGGGCTGGGTTTTTGGGGCGAATTTCCCCATCAACTTTGGGGTTCCCCTTGACCCTTTGATTCTCCTCCCCTCCCAGGACCCCCCCTGGCCCTCGTCCGGCCCCAGCTCTCCCCGTCCCGCCGGGCCTGACGCTTGGGGCTCGGCCCCGGCCGCCCTCCGCACCATCGAAACCTTCGTCCGAAAAGCCAAATCCTCCAAGAAGCGCGCCCTGGCCCCTCCGGAATCCGCCATCCTGGACAAAATGCGCCTCAAGGACTCCCTCTTCGACCTCCCCGCGCCCCAGAACAACCCGGCGCCCGCCCCCCAGAAGCGGCGGGAGCGCCGGAACCGCCGCGGGGACGCGGGGCTCGGGGGCGGCTCGCGGGGCGGCGGCCGCGACGGCTCCCGCCTGCGGGTGAAGAAGAGCAAGAAGCGGCGCTGGAAGAAAGGGGAGAGGGGGATTTTGGGGAGGGGGTCTCCCAGCGAGGAGACGGATTCGGAGGAGGAGCCGCCGTCGCCTCCGCCGGCGCCGCCGCCGCTGCCCCCCGAGGGGGGGAAACTGGGGGTGCTGGGGGGGCCCGGGGGGGTGCTGGGGGTGGGCAAGGAAGGGGGGAGCACGGAGACCAGCAGGGACGGCGACGGCAGCGACAGCGAGGGCGACGCGCGCGTCATGGACGAGGACATCATGGTGGAGTCGGGTGAGAGTTTGGGTGGGGATTTGAGGGGGAAATTTGGGGATTTGAGGGAGTTTGGGGGTCTCAGAGGGGTTTGGGTTCATGTTTGGGGGTCTCAGAGGGGTTTGGGGTCCCTAGAGGCGACACCAGGGTGATAGGTGAGGATATCATGGTGGAGTCAGGTGAGGTTTAGGGGGGATTTGAGGGGGAAATTTGGGGATTTGAGGGGAGTTTGGGGGGTTTGGAGTGAGGTTTGGGGGTTTCGGGGGGGGGTTGGGGTCCCTAGAGGGGACACCAGGGTTATGGACAAGGACATCATGGTGGAGTCGGGTGAGGTTTGGGGGGGATTTGAGGGGAGTTCGGGGATTTGAGGGCAGTTTGGGGGGTTTGGGCTCAGGTTTGGGGGTCTCAGGGGGGTTTGGGGTGAGATTTGAGGGTCTCAGAGGGGTTTGGGCTCAGGTTTGGGGGTCTCAGGGGGGTTTGGGCTCAGGTTTGGGGGTCTCAGGGGGGTTTGGGGTGAGATTTGAGGGTCTCAGAGGGGTTTGGGTTCATGTTTGGGGGGTCTCAGGGGGGTTTGGGGTCCCTAGAGGGACACCAGGGTTATGGACGAGGACATCATGGTGGAGTCGGGTGAGGTTTGGGGGTGATTCGGGGATTTGAGGGGAGTTTGGGGGTCTCAGGGGGGTTTTGGGTCCCTGGAGGGGTTGGGAGAGTCATGGATGAGGACATCATGGTGGAGTTGGGTGAGGTTTGGGCGGAAATTTAAGGGAAATTTGGGGAAATTCGGGGATTTGAGGGGAGTTTGGGGGGATTGGGGTGAGGTTTGAGGGTCTCAGAGGGGTTTGGGCTCAGGTTTGGGGGTCTCAGGGGGGTTTGGGGTCCCTGGAGGGGACACCAGGGTGATGGATGCGGACGTCCTGGGGGAGTCGGGTGAGATTTTGGGGATTTGAGGGGGAAATTCGGGGATTTGAGAGGAATTTTGGGTGTTTGGGTTCAGGTTTTGGGGGTCTCAGAATGATTTGGGGACCCTGGAGGGAATGGGAGGTTCGTGGATGAGAAGGTTGTGGTGGAGTCGGGGGAGATTTGGGGAGAAATTTGGAATTTTTGGTGGTCCCGGGGCAAACCTGAGGGTTCCAGGTGACGACTGGGGCGTAAGTTTTGGGTTAAAACCCAATCCCAGAGAAAATTTGGCTGTTTCTGGAGGATTTGGGACGTAAAATTCGGGATTTGGGGGGGATCCCAGAGAAAGTTTCGGGATCCCGGGTGACATTTGGGGTATAAATCTCACGATTTGACCGATCCCAGCAAAAATCCCGGCGTTTCGGGCGGATTTGGGACATAAATTTTGCGATTTTGTTGATTCTAGAGGAAAAAATACCCATCTCCAAGTAAGATTTGGGACATGAATCTGAGATATTTCTACAACATTTTGAGCGGTTTTGGGGTTATCACAACCTCAATTTTTTTTCTGGTTTTGTCGCTTTTTTTTTCGGTCACAACCCCTCTCTCCGGCCCTTTTTAAATTTTTTACCGCTCTACATTAATTGGATTTTTTAAATTTTTTTTTTTCAGGCGACGACTCGTGGGATTTGATCACCTGCTACTGCCAGAAGCCTTTCGCCGGCCGGCCCATGATCGAGTGCAGCCAGTGCGGCACCTGGATCCACCTGTCGTGCGCCAAGGTGAAGAAAAACAACGTCCCCGACGTCTTTTATTGCCAAAAATGCCGCGAGGGGCCGCGCCGCGCCGCCCCCGCCGCGCCCCGCGCCGCCGCCGAGCCCTGAGCCCCGAGGGCTCGCGGGGGGCCCCGGATTTTGGGGGGGAAAGGCGCCGCAAACGGGGGGTTTGGGGGTCCCCCCGCAGGGTTTGGGGGGAGTTCTTCCTCCTCGTTTCGTTCCCCGCCCCCGGAAAAAAAAAGAGAATTTGGGGTTTGGATCGTTCCCAAAATCGAGATTTTTTTTTTTTAATTTGGGTAGGGGAAGGGGTTGGAATTGGACCTGGAATTGGGAGGTTTGGGGGTTGGAAAATGTCCGGAATTTGAGATTTTGGGGGTTGGAAAATGCCCAGAATTTGAGATTTTGGGGGGTTGGAAGATGCCCAGAATTTGAGATTTTGGGGGTTGGAAGGTGCCCGGAATTTGAGATTTTGGGGGTTGGAAAATGCCCGGAATTTGAGATTTTGGGGGTTGGAAGGTGCCCAGAATTTGAGATTTTGGGGGGTTGGAAAGTGCCCAGAATTTGAGATTTTGGGGGTTGGAAGGTGCCCAGAATTTGAGATTTTGGGGGTTGGAAAATGCCCAGAATTTGAGATTTTGGGGGTTGGAAAATGCCCGGAATTTGAGATTTTGGGGGTTGGAAAATGCCCAGAATTTGAGATTTTGGGGGTTGGAAAATGCCCGGAATTTGAGATTTTGGGGGTTGGAAAATGCCCAGAATATGAGATTTTGGGGGTTGGAAGGTGCCCAGAATTTGAGATTTTGGGGGTTCAGAAGGTGCCCAGAATTTGAGATTTTGGGGGTTGGAAAATGCTCAGAATTTGAGATTTTGGGGGTTGGAAAATGCTCAGAATTTGAGATTTTGGGGGTTGGAAAATGCCCGGAATTTGAGATTTTGGGGGTTGGAAAATGCCCAGAATTTGAGATTTTGGGGTTTGGAAAATGCCCGGAATTTGAGATTTTGGGGGTTGGAAGATGCCCAGAATTTGAGATTTTGGGGGTTGGAAAATGCCCAGAATTTGAGATTTTGGGGGTTGGAAAATGCCCGGAATTTGAGATTTTGGGGGTTGGAACCTTCCCAAAAAATGTGAGGTTTTTGGGGGTTGAAACCTCTCCTGAATTTGTGGGTTTGGAAGCTCCCCCGAAATTGTGAGGTTTGGAGAGCGCCCGAAACTTGAAATCTTGGGCTCGTGATCTCCCTTGAAACCCAGAGCTTTGGGAACTTGGAACCTTCTCCCGGAATTGTGAGGTTTGGGGGACGGAGGATTCCCAAAAATTGAGATTTTTTTTGGGGGGTGAGGTTTGGAAGCTTCTCTGGAATTTTGAGGTTTGGGAGGGGTTGGAAGGTGCCCAAAATTGGAGATTTTGGGGGGATTGGAACCTCCCCTCCCAAACTGTGAGAGGTTGGGGTTTGTAAAACCCCTGAAATTGTGAGATTCGGGGTTCTCCTCCCTGGAAAATCGAGGACTTTGGGGGTCTTTTACAGCCCCCCCATAAGTTGTGGGGTTTGGGGGTTCCAGTTAAAATTTGGGGTTGGGGGGGGGGGTTTGGGGTCCCTCATCTGCAGGACAGGAGGGGTTTGGGGTACAAGATTTGGGGGGGCTCTTACCCCAAATCATGAGGTTTTTGGGGGTCCCCCACCCCTAAGATGGGAAGATTTGGGGGGGAGTTTCCCTCACCCCAAATTAAGATTTATGGAGCCCCCCCCCCCCCCTTAGATAGGGGAGGTTTAGGGGGTCCCCTACCCCAAATTATGAGATTTTTTTGGGGTCCCCCCACCCCTAGGAAAGAGAAGTTTGGGGGTTCTTCACCCCAGACAAAAAGACTTCGGGGACTCCCCCTAAAATAGGGGGATTTGGGGGGTGTTCTTTGCCCCAAATCATGAGATTTTGGGGGTGTTCCGCCCCTCAGAAAAGGAGAAATTGGAAACCCCAAACTAAGATTTGGGGAAAACTCCCCGAAAGGAGGGGGGTTTGGGGGTCCCCTACCCCAAAACGAGAGAGTTTTGGGGTTCCCTGCCCCACGTTATGAGGTTTCGGGGTCCCGGTTAAAATTTGGGGGACCCCACTAAGTTCAAGGGGTTTTGGGGGGGGTTTTTAACCCTCCCAGGGCACGAAGCTTGGGGGGGTCCTGTACCCCAAATTCATGAGGTTTTTGGGGTGTCTCAACCCCTGTACGAGATTTTGGGGGTGTCCCTCACCCCAAACTCTGAGGTTTTGGAAACAAGTTTTTTCATGTGTGTTATTTTTCTAAACGTTCCCTGCACCCCACTTTTTTGGGGGGGGCCTCCCCCAAGTTTTTGGGGGTGTTTAGAGCATCATTTTTCGGGGAGGGGGGCACCCCCAAAACAGGAAGGGTCTGTCCCAGTTTGGGGGGGTTTAAGGGGGGGATTTGGGGGATTTTCCCTTCCCCAAATCTCCCCCGGTTGGAATTTGGGGAGCCCCCCCCCCACCTTTTACTCCTTTTTTCCTCTTTGTTTGAAGGATAATATTTTGGATTTTGGGGGGCTGCAGCCCCCCCGTTGTAAATAAACGGCACCGTTGCTTCGTACCTCGGCTGGGTTCGTGTCTGTCTGTCCGTCTGCTGCACCCCAAAAAGAGTCCCCAAAATGAGGGGGAAAAAGGGCGGGAAACTCTGAGGGGAGGAAAAAGGGCGGGAAACTCTGAGGGGAGGAAAAAGGGCGGGAAACTCTGAGGGGAGGAAAAAGGGCGGGAAACTCTGAGGGGAGGAAAAAGAGCGGGAAACTCTGAGGGGAGGAAAAAGGGCGGGAAACTCTGAGGGGAGGAAAAAGAGCGGGAAACTCTGAGGGGAGGAAAAAGGGCGGGAAACTCTGAGGGGAGGAAAAAGGGCGGGAAACTCTGAGGGGGGGAAAAAGGGCGGGAAACTCTGAGGGGTAAGAAGTAAGAAGTGTGAGGGTAGAAAAGGGTGGGAAATTTGAGGGAAAAAAAATGGAGGTTTGATGAGATGAGATGGCAGAAATGTGAGGGTCGAAGGGTGGAAAATGTGAAGGGGGAAAAAGGGTGGGAAATGGGAGGGGGAAAGGTTGGGAAATGTGAGGTGAAAAAAGGGCAGGAA
>NW_026690536.1:0-18562 GCF_015227805.2 Hirundo rustica | reverse complement strand
GGCACCCTGACCACGTGATGATTGAATCCCAGGAATCACCACCTCCATTCCCAATCCCACCATTCCCGACCATTCCCAATGCCCATTTCCCAGCTCTCCCACCATTCCCAACCATTCCCAATTGAGTACCACGGCCTGTGAGTGGGGCACCCTGACCATGCGGTGCTCGAATCCTAGGAATCACCACCTCCATTCCCATTCCCACCATTCCCAATCCCACAAATCACCACCTCCGGCTCTCCCACCATTCCCAACCATTCCCAAATCCCGTTTTCCCAGACCTTATCCTTGGAGTTGAGCACCACGGCCTGCGAGTGCGGCACCCTGACCACGTGGTGCTGGAATCCCAGGAATCACCACCTCCATTCCCAATCCCACCATTCCCAACCATTCCCGACCATTCCCAACCCCCATTTCCCATTCCCAATCCCGGTTTCCCACACCTTATCCTTGGAGTTGAGCACCACGGCCTGCGAGTGCGGCACCCTGACCACGTGGTGCTGGAAGGCGGCCGTGGGCAGCCAGGCGCGCGCCGGCAGCTTGTGGTTGAGCAGCGACAGCTCCGAGATGAGGCGCTGCGTCTTCTGCTCCTTGGTGGGCAGCGTGGCCAGGCGCTTCCCGATGGCCATCAGCGACTTGATGAACTCCCGCTCCGGAGCCAGCCGGGCCGGCTGGGAAAGGGGCGGGATCCGCGGGAAAAGGGGCGGGATCCAAAGAAAAGGGGAGGGATCCACGGGAAAAGGGGAGGGATCCACAGGAAAAGGGGCGGGATTCACAGGAAAAAGGGAGGGATCCACGGGAAAAGGGGAGGGATCCACGGGAAAAGGGGAGGGATCCAAAGAAAAGGGTCGGGATCCATGGGAAAAGGGGAGGGATCCACAGGAAAAGGGGAGGGATCCACAGGAAAAGGGGAGGGATCCACGGGAAAAGGGGAGGGATCCACGGGAAAAGGGGCGGGATCCACAGGAAGAGGGGAGAGATCCAAAGGAAAAGGGGCGGGATCCAAAGAAAAGCATCGGGATTCAAAGAAAAGGGGAAGGATC
This sequence comes from Hirundo rustica, assembly GCF_015227805.2. Taxonomy (NCBI): domain Eukaryota; kingdom Metazoa; phylum Chordata; class Aves; order Passeriformes; family Hirundinidae; genus Hirundo; species Hirundo rustica. The sequence goes on along the minus strand of NW_026690536.1, from coordinate 17,519 downwards.
CACAGGAAAAGGGGTGGGATCCACAGGAAAAGGGGAGGGATCCAAAGGAAAAGGGGAGGGATCCACGGGAAAAGGGGCGGGATCCACAGGAAAAGGGGCAAGACCCAAAGGAAAAGGGGAGGGATCCATGGGAAAAGGGGCAGGATCCACAGGAAAAGGGGAGGGATCCACAGGAAAAGGGGCAAGACCCAAAGGAAAAGGGGAGGGATCCATGGGAAAAGGGGCGGGATCCACGGGAAAAGGGGAGGGATCCACAGGAAAAGGGGAGGGATCCGCGGGAAAAGGGGAGGGATCCAAAGAAAAGTGTCGGGATCCAAAGGAAAAGGGGAGGGATCCATGGGAAAAGGGGCGGGATCCACAGGAAAAGGTTTGGGGGGAAAAAAGGAGGAAAATGGAGCTGATGTCAGTGGTCATTTAGTGGAAGCAAATTCCCAATTCTTTCTCTTTTCTGCTCTTCCCTTTCCCTGCTCCTCCCTTTTCCCTCTTCCCTTCTCCTGCTGTTCCCACTCTGGAGTCGACTGGAAAAGGGTCAGGATCCAGTGGAAAAGGGTCAGGATCCAGAGGAAAATGTTTGGGGGGAAAAAGGAGGAAAATGGAGCTGACATCGGTGGTATTTTAGTGGGAGCAAATTCCTGCTCTTCCCCTTTTCCTGCTCTTTGATTTCCCTGCTCTTCCCTTCTCCTGCTTTTCGCTCTTCCCTTCTCCTGCTCCTCCCACTCTGGAACCAGACAAACTGGCTGGAAAAGTGGCAGGATCTGAAGGAAAAGGGCCGGGATCCGGAGGAAAAGAGTCGGGATCCGGAGGAAAATGTTTGGGGGAAAAAGGAGGAAAATGGAGCTGATGTCGGTGATTTTTAAGTTTAAGGTTTTAAATTCCTGCGCTTCCCCTTTTCCTGCTCTTCCCTTTCCCTGCTTTTCCTCTTCCTCCCGCTCTGGAGCCAGCCAAACCGGCTGGAAAAGGGGCGGGATCCATAGGAAAATGTTTGGGAAAAAAGGAGGAAAATGGAGGTGACGTTGGTGGGTTTTTAGTGGGAGCGAATTCCTGCCCTTCCCTCTTCCCTCTTTTCCCTTTTCCTGCTTTTCCCCCTTCCTGCCCTTCCCTCTTCCCTCTTTTCCCCATTCCCACCTTTCCCCCTTCCTGCCCTTCCCTCTTCCCTCTTTTCCCGGATCCCGGGGATTTGGGAATCCCATCCCTCCCCCAGCAAAGCAGCATCCCGGGGTTTTCTTCCTTCCCCCGGAATTCCAGAGCCGACGTTCCCAGCGGGATTCTCCCAGTCCCGCTGGATTCCCGGGATTCGGGATCATCCGAATTCCCTGGATTCGGCAGGATCCCGATTCCCAGGATTCGGCAGGATCCGGATTCCTGGGATTCGGGATCATCCAGATCCCCGGGATTCGGCAGGATCCGGATTCCCAGGATTCGGCAGGATCCCAATTCCCAGGATTCGGCAGGATCTGGATTCCCGGGATTCAGGATCATCCGGATCCCTGGGATTTGGGAGGATCTGGATTCCCAGGATTCGGGATCATCCCGATTCCCAGGATTCGGCAGGATCCGGATTCCCGGGATTCGGGATCATCCCGATTCCCAGGATTCGGCAGGATCCGGATTCCCGGGATTCGCGACCATCCCGATTCCCAGGATTTGGCAGGATCCGGATTCCCGGGATTCGGGATCATCCGGATCCCTGGGATTTGGGAGGATCCTCCCCCCCGCCCCTCCCTGATTATCCCAATCCAACGATCCCACAGAGATTCGGGATTTCCCCTTGGATGCATCGATCCCAGATTTCCGCTCCGCGTTCCCCAAAAAAATCGGGAAGAACTCGATTTCCGGGATCATGCTGGGAAAGGCGCATGCAGAAAGCCAACGGATCGGGGAGAGGGAAGCAACGGAAAACGCCGGGGAAAATCGGGAATTTCGCAGAGCAAAAAGGAAAAAGATCGGGAAGAATCAGGGAAAGAAAGCTCGGGATGGGAATTCCCGGCTGGGAATCCATTGGATTTGTAGTCCACGTCCAAAAATTCCCTCAGGAATTCCGGGATAACGCTCCGGGCTTCCCTGCCCCCACCTGGATCCAGGCACGGGGAGAAATACTCCAAAGGTTCCAGATCCCGGCCGGATCCCAAAAATTCCTTCAGCTCTCCACGGATCGAATCCCATTCCTGCCAAAAACCCGGGATATCCCACGGATGCTTCCCGGATTTTTTTCCCGCCGTTCTGATATTCCTGATCCTCCCCATCCTGGTTTTTCGTGGCTGTTGTTCCCTCGGGATTCCAGGAAACGCTTTTCCCAGCGGAATATCCCGAGGAATTTGGGAAACCTGGGATCAATCCAGGGATCCCTCTGGAGCGGATCCCGCCTCGATCCGGAGGAGTTCGGGATTTTCCAAGGATCCCCGGGAAACCTCCTCCCAACCTCAAGGAAAATTCCAGCGGTGCCAGGATCCCGTTCGGAGCCTCTGGAATTCTGGGAAATTTGGAAATCTTGGATCTTCCAGCCAGAGGGGTTGGGAAATTCCAGAGGGAATCTTCCTCTTCTTCCCGTCCCACTCCCAAGGGAATTTTCCTCTTCTTCCCATTCCAAAGGAAATTTCTTCTTCATCCCATTCCGGAGGAAATTTTCCTCTCCGTCTCATTCCAAAGGGAAATTCCTGAGAATTTTCCTCTTCTTCCCATTCCAGAAGGAAATTCCAGAGGGAATCTTCCTCTTCATCCCATTCCAAAGGGGAAATTCCTCTTCATCCCATTCCAGAGGGAAAATTCCTCTTCATCCCATTCCAAAGGGGAAATTCCTCTTCGTCCCATTCCAGAGGGGAATTTTCCTCTTCACCTCATCCCATTCCAAAGGGAAATTCCCGATGGAATTCTCCTCTTCATCCCTTTCCTCATCCCAGCATTCCCAAGGATCCTTCCCACAGGGAGACTCCCCATTCCGGAACATTCCACAGGGAATGAGGAATTATCCCCGTTTTCCGTCGATTCCCGAAAAAAAAAAAACCCGGAGCGGAGTCGTTGGCTGGGCTGGGAGGAGCAGGAATGGGTGGAAATCAAGGAATTCCTGGAATTTTGGGTGGGAATTCCGGCCTTGGAGCTCATCCCAAGCACCCCCTAAAAAAGCAGCAGGATTCAGGACGAGCCCGAAATTTGGGATCAAATCCCGACAAAATTCCCAAATCCCAGGCGTGGGAACGATCCCTGGGAATTCCCAGCAGGATCAGAGCTGGGCTGGAATCCAGGAATTCCCGGAAAAACCTACAAAAAAAAAATCGCGGAATTCTTCCCCAAAAATCCCCGTGCTGGAGGAAATCATGGACTACGCGTTCCCACCGGGAATCCCGGCGGGAAAAGAGGAGGGAAAGATCTCAAAAAATGGATTTAAAAAAACGGGAAAAGGGCTCATTCCGGAGAGAAAAATCAGGGAAAACACCGGGATTCGATTGGAATTTTCACGGAGGGGAGCAGGGGGAAAAAAAAAGAAGGAATCAAAAGAAGGAAATCAAGGAATGATTGGTGTGGGAAAAAAAAATAAAAAAGATGGAAAAAAGGGGGGAAAAATAATAAAAAAAAGGCAAATTAATTCCCGAGAATTCCGGGAGCCAAATTCCAAAGGGAAAACAGCATTTCCTCTTCCACCTGCCAGGGAAAAACGGGAATTTCCTCGTTCACGGATGGATTTTTCGGCGGCGGGGGGGAAAAAAATGGGATTTCCTTTCATTTTATTCAACCGGAAGGAATTTTCCCGGAATTCCCATTCCGAGGAAACGCGGCCGTGGCGATCCCTGGAATTTGTTTTGGGGTTGGTTTGGGGTGTTTTTTTTTTTTGTTTTGGGGAAATATTTGGGAAATTCCAGAGGGGTGGAAAATCGAGGAAATGCTGCGGCGGGGAAGAAGGAGCCTCCGGAAAAACGGGATCGGAACTTACGGGAGCCAAGGATTTATCCAGGCTTTCCGTACTCGAGGAGAATTCCTGGGAAAAGCAGGAAAAAAAAAAAAAAGGGGGGGGGGGATTCGGGGCAGTTTGGGGGATTTTTTGGGAATTTTTGGTTTTTTTTCCCGTAGGAAAGAGAGGAAGGAGAAGGGAAAAAGGGGGAGAAAAAGCAAAGTTTAGCTCCAGGTTCACTTCCAGCAATTCCCAAGGTTTTTTTTTCTTTGTTTGGTTTGGTTTTCAGTCCCATCCCCTTGGAATTCCGGCGGATTTTTCCCGGGGGGGGAAAAAAAATTTCAAAATCCCGGGAAGGGAAATTCCACGGATCTCAAGCAGGATGGGATCAAAGCGGAGCGGATCCCAGCGCTGAATTCCCGGGATTTTCCCGGTTTTTCCTCCTCTCCGGGATTCGTTATCCCACCCTGGGAGGACAAGGATGGATCCAGCTCCGAATTCCTTGGATTTCTGACCTCTTCCATCACCAAATCCAGGTTTTTTTCCCCTTTCCCTGGATTTCGGTTTATCCCGAATTTCAGCACATCAAAAGAATCCCACGGAAACGATCCCGAAAATTCCCCAAATCCCAAATTTTGGAGGCCGGATTTTATCAAGGGGAAATTCCTGATTTATCCCGGGTTTCCCTGCCATCCCCACATCTCCCTCCGAGCTCCACCCCCAGGGATTCCCATCCCAAACATCCCGAAATTCCAGCGCTTGGAGTCCAGCAATCCAGGATTTCCTTCCTGAAAGGGATCAAAGGAGCTTCATTCCATAAAAACCGGGAATTTGGGGGCTAAAAAAGTCCCAAAAATTCCCTCCCCAAAAAAAGGGACAACCAGGTCTGGAGGGAAAATCGATAGGAAATGATCCCAGAATTCATCAAGGGAAGGAAAATCGATGGGAAATGATCCCAGAATTCATCAAGGGAAGGAAAATCGATGGGAAATGATCCCAAATTTTCCCCTCCCCTGGTGAATTTGGGGATCAGTTCCCATCGATCTCCTCTGCTTTTTCCAAGGAATTCCTGGATTTTTGATGGATGTTTGGGACCCTCCCTGGTTTGGTGCTTTCCCAGCTTTTTCTGGATCGTTTCCAGGACTTTCCTCATCCATAATTTAGGGAAAAGCTCCGGTTTCCGCCTCCTCCTTTTCCATATTAAAGATTCATCCCGGCGGGAACGGCCCCGGATTTTTTCCGGGGAGTTTTGATCCCGGATCCGGCCTGGAAAATTCCTTCCAATCTTTCATTCCATCCTTATCCCAGTCCCCGGAGTTTGGAGCAATCCTCGGCTCCTTCCGAGGAATCCCAGCGGAATTCTCAGCAGAATTCCCAGAGGAATTCCCAGCAGGACCAAACCCGGGGTTTATCATCCATTTCCCAGGAATTCCTGGGAATTCCCAACTGTTCCCAATGATTCCCACTCATTCCAAACCATTTCCAGTCATTCCAAACCATTTCCAGTCATCCCAAAATATTCCAGACCATTCCCAGTCATTCCAAAATATTACAGACCATTCCCAGTCATTCCCAGTCATCCCAAACCATTCCCAGTCATTCCCAACCATTTCCAGTCATTCTAAACCATTCCCAACCCTTCCCAACCATTCCCAGTCATTCCAAAATATTCCAAACCATTCCCAGTCATTCCCAACCATTCCCAGTCATTCCCAACCATTCCCAGTCATCCCAAACCATTTCCAGTCATTCCAAAATATTCCAGACCATTCCCAACCATTCCCAGTCATTCCAAAATATTACAGACCATTCCCAGTCATTCCCAGTCATTCCCAACCATTCCAAACCATTCCCAAACCATTCCCAGTCATTCCAAACCATCCCAAACCATTCCCAGTCATTCCCAACCATTCCCAGTCATCCCAAACCATTTCCAGTCATTCCAAAATATTACAGACCATTCCCAGTCATTCCCAGTCATCCCAAACCATTCCCAGTCATTCCCAGTCATTCCCAACCATTCCCAGTCATTCCAAACCATTCCCAACCATTCCCAGTCATTCCCAACCATTCCCAGTCATTCCCAACCATTCCAAACCATCCCAAACCATTCCCAGTCATTCCCAACCATTCCCAGTCATTCCCAACCATTCCCAACCATTCCCAACCATTCCCAGTCATTCCCAACCATTCCCAGTCATTGCTGACTATTCCCAGTCATCCCAAACCATTCCCAACCATTCCCAACCATTCCCAGTCATTCCCAACCCTTCCCAACCGTTCCCAACTCTGGAAGAGCTCCAGGATCAATCCCAAGGAAGAACCACGGGACTTTCCCAACACACCGATCCTCAGAGCACAATCCCAATCCCGGAGGAACGCTGGGATCAATCCCAAATCACGGGATTTTCCCCGTTCCCTGACCCTCAGAGCACAACCCCAACCTTGGGATCAACCCCCAGGAACAACCACAGGATTTTCCCAGATCCCTGACCCTCGGAGAACAACCCCAACCTTGGATGAGCTCTGGGATCAATCCCAAGGAAGAACTGTGGGATCTTCCCAACACACCGATCCTTGGAGCACAACCCCAACCCCACACCGCTCTTTTCCCACAGAATTCCCACCCCGGAACCTTTACCTCCTCCTCGCTCTCCACCTTGGGGTTGCTGCCTGAGCCTCGGAGCACAACCCCAACCTTGGGATCAATCCCCAGGAACAACCATGGGATTTTCCCAGATCCCTGACCCTCGGAGAACAACCCCAACCTTGGAGGAACCCTGGGATCAATCCCAAGGCACAACCGTGACCCTGGAGGAGCTCTGGGATCAATCCCAAGAAGAACCACGGGATCTTCCCAACACACCGATCCTTGGAGCACAATCCCAGTCCTGGAGGAGCTCCGGGATCAATCCCAAGGCAGGACCATGGGATCTTCCCACCTGGGATCAGTCCCAAGACAGAACCATGGGATTTTCCCAGTTCTCCGACCCTCGGAGCACAACCCCAACCCCACAACGCTCTTTGCCCACAGAATTCCCACCCGGAACATTCCAAACCTTCACCTCCTCCTCGCTCTCCACCTTGGGGTTGCTGCCTGAGCCTCGGAGAACCCCAACCTTGGGATCAACCCCCAGGAACAACCACGGGATTTTCCCAGTTCCCTGACCCTCGGAGCACAACCCCAATCCTGGAAGAGCTCCGGGATCAATCCCCAGAAAGAACCATGGGATTTTCCCAGTTCCCCGACCCTTGGAGCACAAGCACAACCTTGGGATCAATCCCCAGGAACAACCACGACCCTGGAGGAGCTCAGGATCAATCCCCTGCTGGCACAACCACGGGATTTTCCCAGTTCCCCGACCCTTGGAGCACAACCCCAATCCTGGAAGAGCTCCGGGATCAATCCCCAGGAACAACCACGGGATTTTCCCAGTTCCCCGACCCTCGGAGCACAACCCCGACCCCACACCGCTCTTTTCCCACAGAATTCCCACCCCGGAACCTTTACCTCCTCCTCGCTCTCCACTTTGGGGTTGCTGCCTGAGCCTCGGAGCACAACCCCAACCTTGGGATCAACCCCCAGGAACAACCACGGGATTTTCCCAGTTCCCCGACCCCTGGAGCACAACCTCAATCCTGGAAGAGCTCCGGGATCAATCCCCAGAAAGAACCATGGGATTTTCCCAGTTCCCTGACCCTCGGAGCACAACCCCAACCCCACACCGCTCTCTTCCCACAGAATTCCCACCCCGGAACCTTTACCTCCTCCTCGCTCTCCACCTTGGGGTTGCTGGCCGTGCGCTTCAGGTTGCTGCTGAGGCTGATGGACGCCGTGGCGTCCGACTTGGACCTCTGGTGAGTCCGCTTGGACGGCGACAGCCCCGCCTCGGCGCCGGGGCCCGGCCCCGCCGGCTCCCTCCTCCTCCCCGCCGGCTTCAGCTCGTCGGAGAGGATGAGGCGGCGCAGCTTGGTGCCGCGGGAGTGCCGCTGCGTGGAGATGTGCATGTCCGAGGAGTAGGCGCCCAGCAGCAGCGCGCAGCGCAGCGAGAAGTCGACGCTCTGGCGGCAGCGGTGCACGATGTAGGGCTTGATGGCGTCGCCCACGTCCTCGTCCATGTGGATGTACATGTTGAGGAGCTGCGGGAGGTAGAAGTCCACGTCCTCGTCGCGGAAGCAGAAGAGGCGGTTCCCGATGTAGGCCTGCACGCCGGGCTCCTTGGAGTTGTACAGGTAGGAGATGGCCATGGAGATGTCGAAGAGCTTGGACTCGAAGAGGCGCAGCAGCCAGGATTGCTTGGCTTGGTGCTGGCGTTTCCTGGCCGTCCTGGAGGAGCCGGAGCTCTCCTCCTCCTCCTCCTGGATGCCCGAGCCCGGCGGATCGTCCAGGCAGCGGATCTGGCAGCTCTGTCCGTTGGGAAGGGCGTCGGATCCGTGGAGCTGCTTGACCTTCTCCAGGACCTCCTCGCAGGCTTTCTTGGCCACCTCGGCGTCGATGAGGGCCAGCTCGCCCACGCCCTCCGTGATGACGCTCAGGGAGGAGGCGCCCGGGCCGCCACCGTTCCCTTGGGAAGCGCCCGGCTCCGGCGGGATCGGCCCCAGCGGAGAGTCGCCCATGGTGGAGGGAGGGGCGGCGCGGCTCAGAGCTGGGCGGGGAAATAAAACGGGGGGAAGAGTTGGGGTGAGGTTGGGAAAAAACCGGGGTGGAGGTGGGGAAAAATTAGGAAAAAATCAGGATGGAGTTGGGGAGAAGTTGGGGAAAAATTAGGATGAAGTTGGGGAAAAATTAGGAAAAAACTGGGATGGAGTTGGGGTAAAGTTGGGGAAAAATTGGGATGAAGTTGGGGTAAAGTTGGGGGAAAAATCAGGATGGAGTTGGGGAAAGGTTGGGGAAAAAATCAGGAAGAAGTTGGGGAAAAATTAGGAAAAAATCAGGATGGAGTTGGGGTAAAGTTGGGGAAAAAATCAGGATGAAGTTGGGGAAAAATTAGGAAAAAATTGGGATGGAGTTGGGGTAAAGTTGGGGAAAAAATCAGGATGGAGTTGGGGAAAAATTAGGAAAAAATCAGGATGGAGTTGGGGAAAAATTAGGAAAAAATTGGGATGGAGTTGGGGTAAAGTTGGGGAAAAAATCAGGATGGAGTTGGGGTAAAGTTGGGGAAAAAATCAGGATGAAGTTGGGGAAAAATTAGGAAAAAATTGGGATGGAGTTGGAGGAAAGTTGGGGAAAAACTGGGATGAAGTTGGGGTAAAGTTGGGGGAAAAATCAGGATGGAGTTGGGAAAAAGTTGGGGAAAAATCGGGGTGGAGTTGGGGAAAAGTTGGGGGAAAATCAGGATGAAGTTGGGGAAAGGTTGGGGAAAAAATCAGGAAGAAGTTGGGGAAAAATTAGGAAAAAATTGGGATGGAGTTGGGGGAAAGTTGGGGAAAAATCGGAATGGAGTTGGGGTGAAATTAGGGAAAAAAAATCGGGATGAAGTTGGGGAAAAATTGGGATGAAATTGGGAAAAAAATTTGGGATGAAGTTGGGAAAATATTGTGATTTGGGGTGGGATTCAAGAGGAGGAGCAGCGGGGCTCAGAGGTGGAAAAACAGGGAAAAAATGGGACGAAATCGGGATGAAAATTGGGATGAAATCAGGGAAAAATTTGGGATGAAATTGGGAAAAAAAATTGGGATTAGGGACGGGATTTGAGGACGGAAACCCGGGGATACACCTGGAGGGAAGATGGATGATGGGAATTTTTTTCCTTGTTAATTTTTTTTCCCTGTTAATTCGGGATTTTTCCCTGTTAATTTCAGATTTTTCCTGTGTCAACTTAAGGATTTGCTTTATCCCTTTATTTTTCCAACTTCCAAATAAAAGAGGGGAAAAAAACCCAACAACAACAACAAAAAAAACCTCAGGAATTCTCCTCAAATATTCCAAGTGAGTCAAACCAAGGTCACCTCCCAGAAATCACTTTTCCTTCTTTTTTTTTCCCTTTTTTTTCCTCCCACTTCTTTTCCAAGAAATCCCAGACGCCCAAATCCTGATCAAAGTCTGAGAGTTTCGCTCTGTTCCCAGCGCTCCAAATCCCACATTCCTGAAATTTTTGTGGCTCTTAGATCCTAAAAACCCAATAAGAGCAGGGGGGGAAAAAAAAAAAAAAAATCCCATTTTTCAACGGATCCCCAAAAAACAGAGGGGGAAATTCGGGATTCCGCGCTTTCCCAACAATTCCCATCCCTGGTTTTTTCCACATATCCCAGATTTTCCTCTTCTATCCCAATCCCAAATCCAAGGGCACGGCTCCAACTCAAAAATTCCAGGGATTCTCTCCCGTCCCAAAGCCTTCAGCTCATCCCCAAAAAAAAAAAAAAAATCACATCCAAAACTTTTCCCTCTTCCCGGAAATCCCACAGGATTCCAGAGCCTGGGGCAACCCCATGATCCTGGGATTCCCTCCTCCCGTGGATCACATTCCGTATAGAAATCCCCACTTTTTGACGTTTTCCAAGTTGATTTTTCCTCAAAAAGTCTGAGAAATAAAACTGGGAGAAGGCAGGGGAAAAAAAAAAAAAAAAAAAAAGCAGGAATCCACATTCCCGGCTGGATCCCAAGGGCAGCTCCTGGACCCTGAACTGTGGGATCATAAATTATCCGGGAAATCTGGAGCAGGGGGGAATTCCGGGAGGAGAAATCACGCAGGAATTCCAGAAATCCCCCAGGAATTCCAGGAGCAGAAATCCCACGGAGTTTCAGGAGCAGGGATCATCCAGGAATTCCAGGAGCAGGAATTATTCCGGATATTCCTGGAGCAGGAATTATTCAGGATATTCCTGGAGCAGGAATTATTCAGGATATTCCTGGAGCAAGGATCACCCAGGAATTTCAGGAGCAGAGCCCTGAGATCCCACTCAGAATTCCAAGGAAAAGAATCAGGGACTGTTTTCAGGAGCGGATCCACGGGAATCCGCACCAGGAATGACTCCAAAATCTCAAAAACTCTTCCAGCACCGGGAAAAAAAAAAAACAACCAAAACCTGGAAAATCCCCTTTTCCACCCAGTTATTCCCTCCCGGATTTACAGGGAAGCAGAGGGAATTAAAAAAAAAAAAAGGGGGAAGGGATTAAACGTCGATTATTTCTCATTATTCAACTTCGCACCAACTTCAGCCGAAGTTTTCCAGGGAAATCATTCCCGGGGGTGAGGGGGATGAGTGACCCCGGCCGATCCCAGCTTTACTCATGGAATTTCAGGGGGGATTTGGGGCGATTCCAAAGCTCCCGGAGGCACCAGATGGAGAGGAAAGAGGGGGAGGATCGGCAAATCCTCACGAGGAAAAGCGGCTGGGAAAGGCTCTGCAAGGGGAATTGCGCCGCTTCCCCCGCGGGGTTTTGGAGGGTGAGAGGGGGATAAATCCCTGGAAAAGCCAAGAGGAGAAGGATTCGGGGTGCCGAGTTACCTGGAGCGATCCCATCCCGCGCAGCTCCGCTCGGCGAGCCCGGCCCTGCGGCCGGCGCGGGCGGCTCATCCCGGCGGCTGGCCGAGGGGAAGGAGCGGGGAAAAGAAGGGGAAAAAACAATAATAATAATAATAATAATAATTTAAAAACCACCGAGAAAGCGATTTCCTGCCCAGCTCCTGCGCCACGAAGCGCTGGAGGAGGCCGCGGAGGGGAACCCGGAGGAGGAGGAGGAGGCGAGGCCGGGCACGGAGCGGCCGGGGGGGACCGGGCTGAGGGAGTGGGGGGGGGGGTGCGGAGGAGGCCGCGGACTGGGGGGCGGCCCGGAGAGATCGGGGTTACCTCGGGGAGGAGCGGGGCGGCCCGGAGAGGAGCGGAAGGGTGGGAAGGGGCCGTGAGGAGCGGGGCCGGAGCGGAGCGCGGCCGGAGCGGAGCGGGGCCGGCGGAGCGGAGCGGGGCCGCTCGGAGCCTCCCCAGGCCCGGCCCGGCGCCGCCTCACGGGGCTGAGGGGCGGCCACAGCGCCCCCTGGCGGGCCGGCGGCGCGGGGAAGGGGGCGGGGCTTCCTCCGCGTGCGGGCGCGGGGTGTTTCCTTATTTGGTTATGTGGGCGTGGCCTGAATGCTAATGGCGGTCCATGCGCGGGATGGGTGAGGGGCGTGGTTTGGGCGGGAAAGAGGCGTGGCCGTCGCGCCGGATGCGGAAGTGGGCGCGTTCAAGGACGTGTATGGGGAGGGGGCGTGGCCTCGCAGGGGTTGGGGGCGCGGTCTCGGCTCGGAAGCGGCGCCCCCGCTCCCCCGCGGGTTCGGGGTTTGACGGAAATCGGCGATTCTGGGAGAAAAATCGCCTCGGTCGGCGCTGTCAGCACCCCGGGAGCGTGGCACGGGCTGTCCCCTTCCGCTGCCCGTGTCCCGTGCCAGTGCCCGTGTCCCCCTCCCAGCGCCCGTGTCTCCCTTCCCACTCCCAGTGTCCCCTCCCAGTGTCCGTGTCCCCCTCCCAGTGCCCGTGTCCCGTGCCAGTGTCCCCTCCCAGCGCCCGTGTCCCCCTTCCCACTCCCAGTGTCCCCTCCCAGTGCCCGTGTCCCGTGCCCGTGTCCCCTCTCAGTGTCCGTGTCCCCCTTCCCACTCTCAGTGTCCCCTCCCACTCCCAGTGTCCCCTCCCCACTCCCGATGTCCCACTCCCAATGTCCCCTCCCCATTTATAACGTCCCACTCCCAGTGTCCCACTCCCGATGTCCCCTCCCCACTCCCGATGTCCCCCCCCAGTGTCACCTCCCCACTCCCAGTGTCCCCTCCCAATGTCCCTTCCCCATTTCTAATGTCCCCCCCCAGTGTCCCCTCCCCACTCCCAACGTCCCCTCCCAGTGTCCCACTCCCGATGTCCCCCCCCAGTGTCACCTCCCCACCCCCGATGTCCCACTCCCAATGTCCCCTCCCCATTTCTAATGTCCCACTCCCAGTGTCCCCTCCCCACCCGCGATGTCCCCTCCCAATGTCCCCTCCCCACCCCCGATGTCCCCTCCCAGTGCCCGAGCTCGCGCACACGCCACAGCCGCACTGGTGGGTTTGGTTTGTTTTTTTTTTTACTGGTTTTTACTGGTGTGACGCGGGGGGCGCCGTCGCTGTGCCCGCCCTCGCGTGTCCCCGCGTGTCCCCAAGCGTGTGACCGCGCTGTGCCAGGGCCGCCGGTGCCACCCTGGTGCCCGTCCTGCCATCCCTGATGACACTGACGCGGGCGGGCGTCACGGGCCGGGAGGGCGCGGTGCCACCGCCGGGCCTGTCCCCAGCGGTGGTGGCACTGCCAGGCCTGTCCCCAAGGGTGGTGGCACCGCCCAGCCTGTCCCCAAGGGTGGTGGCACTGCCAGGCCTGTCCCCAAGGGTGGTGGCACCGCCCAGCCTGTCCCCAAGGGTGGTGGCACCGCCGGGCCTGTCCCCAAGGGTGGTGGCACCGCCAGGCGTGTCCCCAAGGGTGGTGGCACCGCCACAGCCAGGTCTGTCCCCAGCGGTGGTGGCACTGCCCCTGGACGGGCACTCCCTGACGGGGATGGTGGCACTGCCACCCGTCAGACTGGCCCCAATCGGGACGGTGGCATTGTCCCTGTCACAGACGGTGGCACTGTCCCTGCCCGTCCAGTCCCTGATGGTGACACTGTCCCTGTCACAGATGGTGGCACTGTTCCTGTCACAGATGGTGGCACTGTCCCCACCAGGGATGGTGACACTGTCCCTGTCACAGATGGTGGCACCGTCCCTGCCCGTCCAGTCCCTGATGGTGACACTGTCCCTGTCACAGATGGTGGCACCGTCCCTGCCCGTCCAGTCCCTGATGGTGACACTGTCCCTGTCACAGATGGTGACACTGTCCCCACCAGCGATGGTGGCACCGTCCCTGCCCGTCCAGTCCCTGATGGTGACACTGTCCCTGTCACAGACGGTGGCACTGTCCCCACCAGGGATGGTGGCATTGTCCCTGTCACAGACGGTGGCACCGTCCCTGCCCGTCCAGTCCCTGATGGTGACACTGTCCCTGTCACAGACGGTGGCACCGTCCCTGCCCGTCCAGTCCCTGATGGTGACACCGTCCCTGTCCCCCCGAGGCGCGCTGGCACTGCCCCGGGGCGGGCACTCCCTGACGGGCATGGTGGCACTGCCACAGGCCAGCGTGTCCCCCAGGGGCCCCGCGGCGTGGCCGGCCACCCTGGATTCCACGATGGTGGCCGTCACCCTGGGGATGGACTCGCCCACCAGCACGGTGGCACTGACGAAGACGGGCGTGTCCACGATGGTGGCAGTGCCCCGCGACAGGCTGGCCCTGACGGGCACGGTGACGCTGCCCAGGATCCTCCTGTCCATCACGGTGCCGCTCAGCGTCACCAGAGCGTCCACGATGGTGGCCGTGCCCCTGGACGGGCAGTCCCTGACGGGGATGGTGGCACTGCCACCCACAGCGCCGTCCCCAACGGCGGTGCCGCTGCCCCACAGCGGGGTGTCCCCAACGGGGATGGTGGCACTGCTGGGGACAGCCATGTGTGTGATGGTGGCACCGCTGGGGACAGCCATGTCCACCATGGTGGCACTGCTGGGGACAGCCACATCCATGATGGTGGCACCACTGGGGACAGCCATGTGTGTGATGGTGGCACTGCTGGGGACAGCCATGTGTGTGATGGTGGCACCACTGGGGACAACCATGTGTGTGATGGTGGCACTGCTGGGGACAGCCATGTCCATGATGGTGGCACCACTGGGGACAGCCACATCCATGATGGTGGCACTGCTGGGGACAGCCATGTGTGTGACGGTGGCACTGCTGGGGACAGCCATGTCCATGATGGTGGCACCGCTGGGGACAGCCATGTCCACTATGGTGGCACTGCTGGGGACAGCCATGTCCATGATGGTGGCACCGCTGGGGACAGCCATGTCCACTATGGTGGCACTGCTGGGGACAGCCATGTCCGTGATGGTGGCACCACTGGGGACAGCCATGTCCACTATGGTGGCACTGCTGGGGACAGCCATGTCCATGATGGTGGCACCGCTGGGGACAGCCATGTCCACTATGGTGGCACTGCTGGGGACAGCCATGTGTGTGACGGTGGCACCACTGGGGACAGCCATGTCCATGATGGTGGCACCACTGGGGACAACCATGTGTGTGATGGTGGCACTGCTGGGGACAGCCATGTCCATGATGGTGGCACCACTGGGGACAGCCACATCCATGATGGTGGCACTGCTGGGGACAGCCATGTGTGTGACGGTGGCACCGCTGGGGACAGCCACATCCATGATGGTGGCACTGCTGGGGACAGCCATGTCCATGATGGTGGCACCGCTGGGGACAGCCACATCCATGATGGTGGCACCGCTGGGGACAGCCACATCCATGATGGTGGCACTGCTGGGGACAGTCATGGTGGCACTGCTGGGGACAGCCACATCCATGATGGTGGCACTGCTGGGGACAGCCACATCCATGATGGTGGCACCGCTGGGGACAGCCATGGTGGCACTGCTCCTGGCTGGGCAGTCCCTGGCAGGGACGGTGGCACTGGCAGTGACCGGCGTGTCCCCAGCAGTGCCACCGTCCCTGGAGGGGCAGTCCCTGGCAGGAGGGGCGCCGCTGTGGGTCACCAGGCTGTCCCCAACGCTGCCACTGTCGGTGACTGGCCTGTCCTCAATGGGGACAGTGGCACTGGCAGAGACTGGCACGTCCCTGCTGGGGACAGTGGCACTGTGCCTGCCCGGCCTGTCCCCAGTGCCACTGTCCCTGGGTGACCTGTCCTCAGTGCCACAGGCCCTGTGTGACCTGTCCCTGATGGGCATGGTGGCACTGTCCCTGCCTGGCCTGTCCTCACTGCCACAGGCCCTGTGTGACCTGTCCCTGACAGGGAGAGTGGCACTGCCCCTGACCAGCCTGTCCCCACTGGTGGCACTGTCCCTGGGTGACCTGTCCCTGCTGGGCACGGTGGCACTGCCCCTGCCTGGCCTGTCCCCACTGGTGACACTGCTCCTGCCCAGCCTGTCCCCAGTGCCACCGTCCCTGTGTGACCTGTCCCTGACAGGGACGGTGGCACTGCCCCTGACCCCGCTGGTGACACTGCTCCTGCCAGGCCTGTCCCCAACGGTGGCACTGTCCCTACCCTGCCTGTCCCCAGTGGTGGTGGCACTGTCCCTGCTGGGCCTGTCCCCAGTGGTGGTGGCACTGTCCCTGCTGGGCCTGTCCCCAGTGGTGGCACTGTCCCTGCTGGGCCTGTCCCAGGTGGTGGTGGCACTGTCCCTGCTGGGCCTGTCCCCAGAGGTGGCACTGTCCCTGCTGGGCCTGTCCCCAGTGGTGGCACTGCTGGGCACTGGCCTGTCCCCAGTGGTGGCACTGGTTCTGGGTGACCTGTCCTTAACGGGGACAGTGGCACTGCCACCAGCTGAGCTGTGCCTGATGGGGATGGTGGCACTGCCCCTGACCAGCCTGTCCCCAATGGTGCCACTGTCCCTGGGTGACCTGTCCCTGACCAATCTGTCCCCAGTGGTGCCACTGTCCCTGGGTGACCTGTCCCGGAGAGGGATGGTGGCACTGCCCCTGACCAATCTGTCCCCAACGGTGCCACTGTCCCTGGGTGACCTGTCCCGGACGTGGATGGTGGCACTGTCCCTGCCCGGCCTGTCCCCAGTGCCACTGCCCCTGGGTGACCTGTCCCTGACAGGCATGGTGGCACTGCTCCTGACCAATCTGTCCCCAACGGTGCCACTGTCCCTGGGTGACCTGTCCCTGATGGGGACACTTCCACTGCCACTACCCAGCCTGTCCCCAACGGTGCCACTCTCCCTGGGTGACCTGTCCCGGACGTGGATGGTGGCACTGCCCCTGACCAATCTGTCCCCAATGGTGCCACTGCCCCTGGGTGACCTGTCCCTGACCAATCTGTCCCCAATGGTGCCACTGTCCCTGGGTGACCTGTCCCGGACGTGGGTGGTGGCACTGTCCCTGCCCGGCCTGTCCCCAGTGCCACTGCCCCTGGGTGACCTGTCCCTGACAGGCATGGTGGCACTGCTCCTGACCAATCTGTCCCCAACGGTGCCACTGTCCCTGGGTGACCTGTCCCTGACCAATCTGTCCCCAATGGTGGCACTGTCCCTGGGTGACCTGTACCGGACGTGGATGGTGGCACTGTCCCTGACCAATCTGTCCCCAGTGCCACTGTCCCTGGGTGACCTGTCCCTGACAGGCATGGTGGCACTGCCAGGCACTGGCCTGTCCTCACTGCCACAGGCCCTGTGTGACCTGTCCCTGACAGAGATGGTGGCACTGTCCCTGCCCGGCCTGTCCCCAACAGCAGTGGCCCTGTGTGAGCTGACCCTGATGGGGACGGTGGCACTGCCAGGCACTGGCCTGTCCCCAGTGCTCCTCTCCCTGGGTGACCTGTCCTGGACGTGGATGGTGGCACTGTCCCTGCCCGGCCTGTCCCAGGTGGTGGCACTGCCCCTGTTGGGCCTGTCCCCACTGGTGGCACTGTCCCTACCCGTCCTGTCCCCAGTGCCACTCTCCCTGGGTGACCTGTCCCGGACGGACACGGTGGCACTGTCCCTGCCGGGCCTATCCCCAATGGTGGCACTGCCCCTTTCCTCACTGCCACTGTCCCTGGGCGACCTGTCCCCACTGGTGGCACCGCCCCTGGCTGGCCTTTCCTCAC
>NW_026690535.1:0-18613 GCF_015227805.2 Hirundo rustica | reverse complement strand
GAATGTCTGGGAATCAAACAAATTCCAGGTGGGACAAACAGTGAGGGGGATGAAGCAGGGAAGAGATGGAGTCTCCGGATTTCTTCAGGATGGGAAGTTTCCCTGGAAAATTCCTGTGGAATGCCGGCACTGGAAAGGCACAACACAGGTGAAAGGCTAAACCGGATCCGTCCCCAATCCCGGGAAAACAGCCTGTGGAGCTCATCCAGGCAAAATTAGGGACGGCTCTGAACCCAGCAGGGGAGATGGGAAAGGGGAGCAGCTTCCGAAAAAACTCGGCTTGGAGGGAATCATTGGATAACTCGGAGTGAGAGGGACCTGCAGAGGTCACCTCACCTCATCAGCCGCGCGGGAAGGGACAAGGACCCACAGGAGAGGGGGGATTTTGGGGAATTTTGGGGAATTTTGGGGAATTTTGGGGAATTTTGGGGATGGGACAGTGATCCACAGGAGATGGGGAATTTGGGGGATGGGACAGTGATCCACAGGAGATGGGGAATTTTGAGGTATTTGGGAATGGGACAGTGATGCACGGGAGATGGAGAATTTTGAGGAATTTTGGGAATGGGACAGTGGTCCACAGGAGCTGGGGAATTTAGAGGATGGGACAGTGATCCATGGGAGATGGGGAATTTTGGGGAATTTTGGGGATGGGACAGTGATCCACAGGAGATGAGGAATTTTGGAGAATTTTGGGGATGGGACAGTGATCCACAGGAGATGAGGAATTTTGGAGAATTTTGGGGATGGGACAGTGATCCACAGGAGATGGGGAATTTGGGGGATGGGACAGTGATCCACAGGAGATGGGGAATTTTGGGAATTTTGGGGATGGGACAGTGATCCACAGGAGCTGGGGAATTTTGGGGAATTTGGGAATGGGACAGTGATCCACAGGAGCTGGGGAATTTAGAGGATGGGACAGTGATCCATAGGAGATGAGGAATTTTGGAGAATTTTGGGGATGGGACAGTGATCCACAGGAGATGGGGAATTTTGGGGTTGGGACAGTGATCCACAGGAGATGGGGAATTTTGGGGTTGGGACAGTGATCCACAGGAGACGGGGAATTTTGGAGAATTTTGGGGATGGGACAATGATCCACAGAAGACAGGGAATTTTGGGGAATTTTGGGGAATTTTGGGGAATTTTGGGGAATTTTGGGGAATTTTGGGGAATTTTGGGGAATTTTGGGGAATTTTGGGGAATTTTGGGGAATTTTGGGGATGGGACAGTGGTCCACAGGATTTGGGGATTAATTAATTGATCCCAAGGGATCAATTCCTATAAATCAATCTCCCCCATCTCCCAACAGCTGGACGGCTCTGGGGGCTCCCTGGATCCATGTCTCCTGCTTTTCCGTGGACAAACACTGGTTAATTTTTCCAGGAGTAACCCGATCCATCAATTTCCTCGCTCCAGATTTGTCCAGAGGCCCCTTTTCCCGCCCCATGGAGTGCATCCACCCGGGGACGAACGTCCAGCAGAGGAAATGTTCTGCTTTATTAATAGATGCAATAACGGCTTTAATGAGGCTCCTGCAAAAGCCATTCCGGTGCTCCTGGGCTTAAATAAACTCCGGCAGGAGAAGCTCTGGCTCAGCCAGAGGCGGAGCTTTGGAATGGGAAACGCCGGAGCGCCGGGACGTGACGGGAGCCCAGGACACCCACGACATCCTCCCCTGGGATTGGGATGAGGCTTTGCGGTCAGAGCCCAGCCCTTGGAATGAGCCAGGCTGAACCCACGGAGCTGCCGGCTGTGCTTCCCGATCCCTCATTTTCCTGACCTTTTCCCTCCTTCCCAAGAACTTTCCAGGCTGCGGCACCAGGAGAGAAGATCCCGCTCCAGAGGGATTGTCGCTTCCTGGGCAGACGAGGTGATCGCTGCAGGTCCCTTCCACTCCCAGTTATCCAATGATTCCTTCAAAATCAAAATCAAAATCAAAATCAAAATCAAAATCAAAATTAAAATCTAAACCAAAATTAAAATTAAAATCAAAATTAAAATCAAAATCAAAATCAAAACCAAAATCAACACCAAGATCAAAACCAAAATCAAAATCAAAATCTAAATCAAAATCAAAACCAAAATCAAAACCAAAACCAAAATCTAAATCAAAATCAAAATCAAAATCAAAATCAAAATCAAAATCAAAACCAAAATCAAAATTGTTTGGGAGCGCCTTTCCCATCTCTCCTGCTGGGCTCTGGGCCGTCCCTAACTTTCTGAGGATAAACTCCACCGTTTTCCCAGGATCAGGGATGGATCTGTTTCAGCCCAGCACAAGTGTGGAAAACCGCTTCTTCCACACAGGAATTGCACGGGACACACATCCCACCCGGATTTACCTGGGAGCTATGGAATAATCCTGAATCCTGGTGCTTCACCAGGCCAGGCTCTCCCAACCAACCCCTAGACCCGGACTAAGGTTTAGCCAGGAAGTGTTTCCATCTCTACTTCCCCTATTTTTCCCAACCTTTCATGGAATAATTTGGCTTGGAAGGGGATTATCTTCTCCGAACTCCAAATACACAGAATCCCGGGATCACTGACGTTGGAAAAAGCCCTCCAAGGTCATCGAGTCCGGGCTGTGCCCAGTCCCCATCTTGGCACTGAGTGCCACATCCAGGAATTCCGTGGACACCTTCAGGGATGGGCACTCCAAACCTCCCTGGGCACTTCCAATCCCTGAGCTCCATTTCCATGAGGAAATTCCTGCTGCTGTCCACCCTGAGCCTCCCCTGGCCCAGCCTGAGGCCGTTCCCTCTGCTCCTGTCCCTGTTCCCTGGGATAAGATCCCAAATTCCCCCCGGCTGTCCCCTCCTGTCAGGGACTGGTGCAGAGCCACAAGGTCCCACTGAGCCTCCTTTTCTCCAGGCTCAGCCCCTTTCCCAGCTCCCTCAGGAATTCTCCAGCCCCTTTCCCAGCTCCCTCAGGAATTCTCCAGCCCCTTCCCAGCTCCCTCAGGAATTCTCCAGCTCCTTTCCCATCTCCCTCAGGAATTCTCCAGCCTTTCCCAGCTCCCTCAGGAATTCTCCAGCCTTTCCCAGCTCCCTCAGGAATTCTCCAGCCCCTTCCCAGCTCTCTCAGGAATTCTCCAGCTCCTTCTCAGCTCCCTCAGGAATTCTCCAGCCCTTTCCCAGCTCCCTCAGGAATTCTCCAGCCTTTCCCAGCTCCCTCAGGAATTCTCCAGCCCCTTCCCAGCTCTCTCAGGAATTCTCCAGCTCCTTCTCAGCTCCCTCAGGAATTCTCCAGCCCTTTCCCAGCTCCCTCAGGAATTCTCCAGCCCCTTCTCCAGCTCCCTCAGGAATTCTCCAGTCCCTTCCCAGCTCTCTCAGGAATTCTCCAGCCCCTTTCCCAGCTCCCTCAGGAATTCTCCAGTCCCTTCCCAGCTCCCTCAGGAATTCTCCAGCCCCTTTCCCAGCTCCCTCAGGAATTCTCCAGCCCTTTCCCAGCTCCCTCAGGAATTCTCCAGCCCCTTCCCAGCTCCCTCAGGAATTCTCCAGCCCCTTTCCCAGCTCCCTCAGGAATTCTCCAGCCCCTTTCCCAGCTCCCTCAGGAATTCTCCAGCCCTTTCCCAGCTCCCTCAGGAATTCTCCAGCCCTTTCCCAGCTCCCTTCCCTTCCCTGGACACGTTCCAGCATTGAGTGGCCCAGAACTGGACTCAAGC
Organism: Hirundo rustica; assembly: GCF_015227805.2. Lineage (NCBI taxonomy): Eukaryota > Metazoa > Chordata > Aves > Passeriformes > Hirundinidae > Hirundo > Hirundo rustica. The sequence continues at coordinate 14,943 of NW_026690535.1, read as the reverse complement.
CTCAGCAGTGCCCAGCACAGAGGGACAATCCCTTCCCTGATCCCGCTGGACACCATTCCCGATCCGAGTGCCCACCTGGGCCGACGCTCACACATCCCAGGACATTCCCCTTTCCCTCCTCACACATTCCTGGCAGCACTGAAGCAGGAATTCGGGACCACGGCACACCAGAGGCGTTTCTCAGATCCAAGCAGCACATCCCGGTATTTTTGGGTCATTCCCTGCAATCCCCGGCCCGGAGCACATCCCAAAATTCACCTTTCCCAAGCGAGCCGATCGAATCCGCGAAGCCGCAATCGGGCAAACGTTGCTCAAGGAAAAGGGATCTGGGAATGCAGACTAAACACAGCTCCCATGCCAGAGAAAACCCTGGAAAAGGAGCTCCCATTCCATAACAAACGCTCCGACTCCGTTCCTCAGGACAAATATACATAAATATATATCCCATCTATATTTATAATGGGGGGGGGAGAAAAAGCATGGAAAAGCCTGATCCAGCTTCCAGCACCGGAAAGAAAGACATCCATTGACTTTTCCCGGTGCTGGAGGAGGACGTGGAACGGTAACGCGAACCGGAGGACGCCGGGAATGTCGTCTGGATGCTGGGGCCTGATGATTAAAAGGGAAATTTTTTACAATTGAAAAGGAATTTTCGACTATTGAAAGGGAATTTTTTACTATTGAATGGGGATTTTTTTACTATTGAAAGGGAATTTTCTATTGAAAGTGAATTTTCTATTGAAAGTGAATTTTCGATGACTGAAAGAGAATTTTCAGCTGTTAAAAGGGACTTTTTTACTATGGAAAGGGAATTTTCAATAATTGAAAGGGAATTTTCTATTGAAAGGGAGTTTTCGATCATTGAAAGGGTATTTTCAGCTATTAAAAGGGAAATTTTTACTATGGAAAGGGAATTTTCGATAATTGAAAGGGAATTTTCTATTGAAAGGGAGTTTTCGATCATTGAAAGGGTATTTTCAGCTATTAAAAGGGAAATTTTTACTATGGAAAGGGAATTTTTTGACAGTTGAAAGGGAACTTTCGACAACTGAAAGGGAATTTTTTGACTGTTCGGAGGGAATTTTCTCAGTGGGGGTGAATGGATTGCTTAAGCTGCTGCCGCCTGGGATTCTCAGGGAATGTTCGGGGTTGGATTCCTGGGGAATGGTGAGGGATTCGAGGATGCGGCCGAAGGAGGGGATTGTCCTGCTCTGCTCTGGGGCAGCTTTGGGCACCGCGATCCAAGAGAGGCCCAAAACTCATGGATCATTCCAAAGGATGGGGAAGGGTCTGGAGGATCCACAGGAGGAGCGGATGAGGGCACACGGAATGTTCAGCAGGAGAGGAGGGAAATCCATTGGGATCTGGAGCTCCGGTCTCTGCTCCCTGGTGACAGGATCCAGGGAACGGCTGGAGCCGTGCCAGGGGAGGTTTAGGTTGGATATCGGGAAAAGATTCCTCATCCAGAGGGTGCTGGGGCACTGGAACAGCTCCCCAGGGAATGGCCACATTCCCAAAGCTGCCAGAGCTCCAGGAATGTTTGGACAACGCTTCCATGGACAGGGTGGGATTTTTGGGATCGTCCTGAGCAGGGAAGGAGTTGGATCCATGATCCCTGTGGGTCCCTTCCCGCTCAGGATATTCCAGGATTCTTTAACGGAATCTCAAGTCATATCTTCGCGATGCCTTTGGGAAGCTGTTTGGGAATTCCGTCCCGGCCAAGGCCTTTCCCAAGGTCTCCGTGGAGAGGACCCCGCCCTGCAGCCTCGTGGATCTTCCCGGTCTCTGGGAGTCTCGAGCCAGCACGGAAGGACAAATTCCTGGTTTTCATACGGATAATCAGTGGCACTCCTGCCCATGGCAGAGGCCGTTGGAATTTGAGGATTTTTCTGGCCCCTTCCAACTCATTCCATGTTTTTATGAGGATGATTCCATGAAAATCTCAGCAGCCTCCTATGGAACCACCCCCAGGAACAAACGTGAAACCTTACAGGAGTGCTGTAGCCTAACCCACCTCTCATTCCCTAATTTTGGGTCTCTCCACTGCAGATTATTCCCTAAAAAAAAACCCCACACAAACTCACTGAGACTCCCGGCCACGGCCTCCAAGATTCCATTTTCCCACATTTTTCCACGCAGATCTTTGTCATTTGTGTTTTATCACATTAAAAAATCCCACGTCAGCTGTTAAATAAATAACCAGGGCCATGTTCCAAGTCAGGATTTTGGTGCAATCATCTCTCACAAAGGGAAATTTTCATTTCTATCCTGGGATGAAATCAAAACCCTCCACTCCAAGTGCAGAGGGAGACCTTGGAAAGGGAATATTTGCCAGAAATCCATTTGTTATTCCAGCAGTTTACATCTTGTCTGCTGTCACAATTTATCATTTTCGAAAGCCCAGATCGAACACCGAGGCCATCCAGGTACTCTGAATTATTGTCCCAACACTTTGGAGACTTATTAGGATTTATTTTAGGGTTTCAGCCAGTGTTCCTCAGGACACCAGCAGGGAATCGGATGCACGGAGAATTCCAAGCTCCTTTCACCCCAGGAGTCAAAAACTGGGAGGAATGGATCCTCCATGGAATTATTTGTGTGGGAAGGAATCTTAAGGATCATCCCATTCCCACCTCATCCATGGGCAGGGAAAATTCCACTGTCCCAAGTGGATCCAAGCCCCAATGTCCAACCTGGCCTTGGGCACTGCCAGGGATCCAGGGGCAGCCACAGCAAAGCTGGGAATTCCAGAATTCCCAGACCCTCCCCACCCTCCCAGACAGGAATTCCCAATGCCCAAGATCCCAGCCCAATCTCCCCTTTCCCAGTGGAAGCCATTCCCTGTGTCCTGTCCCTCCAGCCCTTGTCCCCAGCCCCTCTCCAGCTCTCCTGGAGCCCCTTCAAGGACTCTGAGCATTCCCTGGAATTTTCCCTTCCCTTTTAGAATATTCTGCTTTATTCCATTTTATTTTACTCCCAGGCGCCTTCCATGTTTTAATGCCAGGACCAGAGCACAGGGTCCACACGGGCTCCTAAAACATTCTGGAGAAAAACGACGCCAAGAAACCCCCCGGCAACCCATCCCTTCCTCCCATTCCTCTCCTTTCAATAATCCCTGTAAATGTTATTTAAGGACACCGCGAGATCTCAGCTCAGCTTTTAGCTCAGCTCCACCTTGGAACGCCCTGAAGCCTGGAGATTTTCGGGTTAAATCCACATTTTAGGAGGACACAAGGCCGCTCCGGAGCCTCATCTCATTTTGCAGGAGCCAAAATCCCCTTTTGCGGGAGCCAAAATCCCCTTTTGCGTTCAGAGGGCGAAAAAAGAGATGGAAAGAAAAAGGGAAAAGGGAAAAGGGAAGGAAAAAAACCCCAATCCCTGGATGCGTTCTCACACCTTTCCTGCGCTCTCACACGCAACCTTTAAGAAGAAACTTTCCAGGAGTTCATCCCGAGTTAAAACCGAGGGAGTAACGTGAGCCACGGAGCCGGCGCCGAGCGGAAAGAACACGGAGTCCGAGGGATCCAGCGGCTCCCGTGAGGCCATCCCGACTTTAAAAAAAACCCCTCTCCCTGCTTCTGTTGGAGCGAGGACACCTCATCCCGCTCCAGGGGTGGTGCTGAAAGCCGCGAACGGACAATAAATTATAAACAAAGCCAAGAGAAGGGAGGGGAGCGGAGGAATCCCCGAAGGAAATGACCTTCCCTGCTCCGACAGAGGTGCCAGGCGGGATTTATGGAAGTTGGACGGGACGGGAAGGACCGGGAGGTGCCAGGTGGGATTTATGGAAGTTGGACGGGACGGGAAGGACCGGGAGGTGCCAGGTGGGATTTATGGAAGTTGGACGGGACGGGAAGGACCGGGAGGTGCCAGGCGGGATTTATGGAAGTTGGACGGGACGGGAAGGACCGGGAGGTGCCAGGCGGGATTTATGGAAGTTGGACAGGACGGGAAGGACCGGGAGGTGCCACCTCGGGATGAGCAGGGGACAGGAGCTGCCACGGGCGCAACCCAAGGGTGGATTTTGGCGACAGCCGGGACAGAGCCGGCAAAATCCGTGTTGGCGGGACGCATCCCGAGGTAGGGAAAAGAGCGGCCACGAAGCTCCAGAGGGAGGGATAGGAGCCTCGGAGCCTCCGGCTGCTCCGAAGGGACCCGGGCTTGGGTTTCACGGTCACATTTTCCAGCCAAATGCTCCGATCATTCCCGCCGCCCTGGCTCGCCTTTGGATGTCGTCGCTGGAAGCAACATCCTGTTCTCCAGTGCTCCCACCACGGCCAGGGCTCCATCAGGGCGCTATTTATGGGGGAAAGAGGAAGGAGACAGAAGCCAATTACTTCACTAATTGCCTAATTACCCTAAGCGCTCCCAGCCCGCCCCGTCTCCGCTCCCGAGCAGCTGCAGCTGCGGCTCCCAACAGTAGCTTGTCCTGGCACATCTCATCCAAAGCTCTTCTCCCGCCAGCCAGGGACAGAACTTCCCAAAGCATGGATGGTTTAAAAAGCTGGGAGCGGTCCCAGCTCCCGGAAAACTCCAGGAGTTGAGGAGGTGGGGTCAGCCCCTTCTGGAACCCAGACGGGAGGTGATGGGAGGGTGGGGACACCTCTGGCTGTTCCCGCCCCACCTGCTGCTCATCCCGGGGTCATTCCCACCTCGGGAATCGTGTCCTGCCTCGGGAGTGTGTCTCCTGCCTCAGGAATTGTGTCCTGCCTCGGGAATCGTGTCCTGCCTCATCTGCCCACCATCCCAGGCACTCAGCAGCTGCGTGTTGGTTCTTCCGCCCATGGAGGTCTCCTGTGCCAATTCCATAGGGAGCAATTCCTAAAAGCGGCAGCAAGGACCAGGACACAGACACACACACACACCTGGAATATTTGCCTGCCTTCCTTTCTCTTCTTGGGAAGAGGAAAAAGCTCTGGGCAGAAACGGGGTATCCTGGAGCTCCCAAAAACCTCGGGATGGGCGGGACCTCAGGGCTGTGGCGCCTTGCTCAGGTCCATGTCCAATCTCCAGGGATGGAGACTCCAAGCCTATCCCACTTAATTCAACACTTGACCATAAAAAATATATTTTATTTTATTTTATTTTATTTTATTTTATTTTATTTTATTTTATTTTATTTTATTTTAGTTATTTATTTATTTATCTATTTATCTATCTATTTATTTATTTATTTATTTTTCCCCTGTGGAATTCCCTGTATTTGGATCCGTATCAGCCAGGGTTCACCTTGGTACAGGTCCTCAGGATCGTATCCAATCTCCAGAGATGGAGACTCCAAACATCTCCCACTTGATCCAGATTTTGACAGTCCTCCCCATAAAAAATAATTTATTCTATATTTTATTTTATTTTATTTTATTTTATTTTACTTTATTTTACTTTATTTTATTTTATTTCTCCCACTTGGTCCAGATTTTGTGATCCTCCCGATAAAAAATATTTTATTTCATTTTTTATTTTATCTTTTATTTTATTTTTCTTATATTTTATTTTATTGTGGAATTTCCTGTATTTGGATCCATATCACCCAGGGTTCACCTTGGACAAGTGGCTCGGGTCCAGGTCCAGTTTCCAGGGATGGAGACTCCAAACCTCTCCCACTTTATCCAAATTTTGACAAACCTTCCCATGAAAAGATTTTATGGCTTTATTTTATTTTATTTTATTTTATTTTGGAATTTCCTTTATTTGGATCCGTATCAGCCAGGGTTCACCCTGGTCTGGGCCCTCAGGACCACATCCAATCTCCAGGGATGGAGATTCCAAATCTCTGGACATCTTGATCCAACCCTTGACCATCCTCCCTATAAAAATATTTTTTATTGTATTTTGGAACCTTCGTTGGGGTCCACTTTGGACAGGTGGCTCAGGACCACATCCAACCTCCAGGGATGGAAATTCCAAATCTCTGGATATCTTGATCCATCAATTTGACCATGGTCCCCGTACTTCATTTTATTTTCAAGCTGAATTCCCTCTGTTCGGTTCCATATCACCCAGGGTTCACCTTGGACACAAGGCTCAGGTCCATCCATGTCCAGTTTCCAGGGATGGAGACTCCAAACCTCTCTCACTTGATCCAAATTTTGACAATCCTTCCCATAAAAAGATTTTATTGTTTCATTTTTATTTTATTTTATTTTATTTTATTTTATTTTATTTTATTTTATTTTATTTTATTTTATTTTATTTTATTTTATTTTATTTTATTTTGGAATTTCCTTTATTTGGATCCGTATCAGCCAGGGTTCACCCTGGTCTGGGCCCTCAGGACCACATCCAATCTCCAGGGATGGAGATTCCCAAATCTTTGGACATCTTGATCCAACCCTTGACCATCCTCCCCATAAAAATATTTTTTATAGTGTTTTGGAGTGGAATTTCCTTTTTTGGGATCCCTATTGGGATTCACTTTGGACAGGTGGCTCAGGACCATGTCCAACCTCCAGGGACAGAGATTCCCAATCTCTGGACATCTTGATCCATCGATTTGACCATGGTCCCCGTACTTCATTTTATTTTCAAGCTGAATTCCCTCTGTTCGGGTCCATATCACCCAGGGTTCACCTTGGACACATGGCTCAGGTCCATCCATGTCCAGTTTCCAGAGATGGAGACTGCAAACCTCTCTCACTTGATCCAAATTTTGACAAACCTTCCCATGAAAAGATTTTATTATTTCATAATTTATTTTAATTTTAATTTTAATTTTTATTTTTAAGTGGAATTTCCTGTATTTGGATTCGTATCAGCCAGGACCACATCCAATCTCCAGGGATGGAGATTCCCAATCTCTGGACATCTTGATCCAACCCTTGACCATCCTCCCCATAAAAATATTTTTTATAGTGTTTTGGAGTGGAATTTCCGTTTTTGGGATCCCTATTGGGTTTCACTTTGGACAGGTGGCTCAGGACCACATCCAACCTCCAGGAACAGAGATTCCCAATCTCTGGACATCTTGATCCATTGATTTGACCCCATACTTCATTTTATTTTTAAGCTGAATTCCCTCTGTTCGGTTCCATATCACCCAGGGTTCACCTTGGACACATGGCTCAGGTCCATCCATGTCCAGTTTCCAGAGATGGAGACTGCAAACCTCTCCCACTTGATCCAAATTTTGACAATCCTTCCCATGAAAAGATTTTATTGTTTAATTTTTATTTTATTTTATTTTACTGTGGAATTTCCTGTATTTGGATCCGTATCAGCCAGGGTTCACCTTGCTCCGGCCCATCAGGACCACATCCAATCTCCAGGGATGGAGATTCCAAATCTCTGGACATCTTGATCCAACCCTTGACCATGGTCCCCATAAAAATATTTTTTATTGTGTTTTGGAGTGGAATTTCCTTTTTTGGGATCCCTATTGGGATTCACTTTGGACAGGTGGCTCAGGACCATGTCCAACCTCCAGGGACAGAGATTCCCAATCTCTGGACATCTTGATCCATCGATTTGACCATGGTCCCCGTACTTCATTTTATTTTTAAGCGGAATTCCCTCTGTTCCGGTCCATATCACCCAGGTTCCCCTTGGCCATGGATGCCATGATCCCACTTCATGGGATGCCCCAATTCCCGGGATGCTTCTCCCCGAAATCCCAACCCCGGAGCCCACCAGGCCTTCAAAGGAGCAGCAGCTGGAACACGGCACCAAACCTCGGGAGCTCCAACCCCTTTTTATCCTGGAATTCTAGAAAGGAGCCAGCAGGGATGGGTTGTGGGCTTTTTTTTGTTTTGTTTCGTTTTTGTTTTATTTTGGGATCACAAAATACACAACATTCATTTTAATATGGGACACAGAATATTCTGTACATATTAAAACCCACATGACCGCAACACAACCTCACACGGCACCAATTCCCGAACGGAAAAACCCCACAAGTGCTTTTTTCCTTTTTTTTTTTTTTCACCCCCCTTTTTTTTTTTTTAATATTAAAAACAAATAGGATAAAACATTAATATTTTTTCCCAGACGATGTTTACAATAAAGAGGAAAAAAAAAATCATATTTTTACTAAATAACAAATATTTAACAGCACAACTTTATCCTAAATATCTATTTTTGAATTATAACAAAAATAGCACTTATAATAGTTTATAAAGACAGACCAAAAAAAAAAAAAAAATTGTGTATAAAATAATATTATAGCAAATTGGACTGTGCTAATAAAAAAAAAAAAAAAAAAAAAAAAAAAAAAAAAAAAAAAACTGAGATTCAAAGTGCTTTATTCTGCAAACCCACTGCAGCAACTTTATTTTTTTAGTCAAGTTATATTAGTTAGGACTGGAACAACAAGGCCTGGCTTACTTCAGCCTGGATTAAATACTCCCCCACACAAACACCGTATATCCACGGGGTGTAAATGGAATTTCAGGGATGGCTGCAGCTCCCATTCCCATCAAAACTCACTCCAGAGCAGGTTTGGTTCTCACTTTGGAACGAGATTGGGAGTTAAAATTAAAGTTTCAGGGACAAACACTTCCCTGATTCCCCGTGAAAAGAGGGACTGAGCCCTTCCAGAAGAATTCAATCCAAGAGATTTAGCTCGTCTATCCCAAGGGATTCAGCTATAACCAGACCTTCCATCCTGGTTGTCCGTCCCCCTCTCCAGCTTTTCCCTTTCCCAGCCCGCTCATCCCCAAGCACAGATCCCAGATGGAAATGGGGGAGAGCACCCGTTGGGTTCTCACCCTACAGCTCATCCGCCTTCCATCCCCATTCCCGAGTCCTACAAAAACCGCGGACGCCTCCCTGTGCCCGGCGCCTCTCCTCCCCAGATGTTTGTCCCCAGGGAGGCTCCCCCTTCCCGCCACATCCGGGTTTGTGTTCTCCTTTGGGATTTGGATTTCCACCGAGCTCCTTTTGACCACCGGGAAAAGTTTTCCCTCCGTCAGGGAACAAGGAGACACCTGGAATCCCAACAGGGCCTCAGCTCGCGGTGTTCCGTTTAAAAATTCCAGGCTGGAAAACTCTGAGCCCCTGCTCCAGGGCTCCCGAGACCTTCCTTTGGGAGGAACTTCCAAACTTTCCTCTGGGGCTTGGCACATTGGTCACCACCCAGGAATAAGGCCAGGATCGGAGCGGGAATCGGGAATCCCAGAAGACCGGGAGTTTTATTCCAGCTCCAATCAAGCTGTGCACCCTTGGCGGGAGGGAACACCATCCCCTGGGATGCTCCGGGGCGGGGAGGGGGAATTTTTTTGGCAGCTTGGCTGACGGCATTCCAACCTCAAGCGCTTCCCTTGGCTCCAAACCTGCCTCCCTCCTCCTTGCCCCCGCCAGCGCCAGGCCGGCCGAGGCGGCCTCGCTTCCGCTCGCTTCGCGCTTCCCGCCACCTTCCCGAGAGGCGCCTCTTGCCGAAGAGGCAAAAGCACAACCTGCAAAGCCACCTGGTGAGCCACACCTGCCCCTTCTCCTTCCCCGTTCCAAGCCCTCGGACTTCTCCGGACCCCTTTGGAGCCGGAAGCCAAGCTGCCCCCCGCAACCCCGAGCGTGGGATCGGTTCCCGTCGCGGTTCCTCGTGTCACCCCTTCCACCTCCGAGGGTTGGGACAGGAGCGGGGCTGGATGGGCTGGAAGAGCTGCCCCGAGTCACGGAGGGATCTCCCGAGCCGGTGTTCGGCTCTGGATTGAAGCCAACACCTGCCCAGGTGCTCCGGGAGATTTTGCTCCTCGTCCTTCCAACCCCAAATCTCCAACTCAACCCAGGAGCCTCTCGCATGCAAAAAAAAAAAAACCAAACCCCAAAATAAAATAACCCCCTCCAGCAAATGGAAGGCCAGATACCTCTCTGGCGGCTGCTGGCTGGTGCTGGAGAGGCTCTGGAATTCTCCTGGGATGCGAGCTGGGAGCTGACAGGGAGCCCTCTCCTTCCCGCTGGGCTCTCCGGAAAAAAAAAAACCCCAAACGCGAGACAAAGAGACGCGTGCCCTCGGCTTGATTCGGGAGAAATCGCCTTTAATGCAAACGCCTCTGGCGCTGGGGCTTGGGGGGGCTGGTGCCAGCACCTTGAGGGGACAGCAAGGGCACCGAAATGTCCCCAAAGCCGGGTGCCTGTGCCCGGGGGGCTGGCGAGGGGCTGCAGCGGAGGGGGTGCTCACAGGCCGTGTAGCAGCAGCAGGAAACTCAACGAGAATTTAAAAAAAAAAAAAAACAAAACAAAAAAAGGGCATCGCCCTCCCCAGAGCCCTGAAGCATCTTGGAAAATGCAAATCTGCCTCTCCTCAGCCCTCCGAAGCCTCGGGGGTGATTCGGACTCGGGCAAGACACCACAGGAGGGGTTTTTTTTGGGAAGCGGAAAGACCCCTCCTCCTCCTCTTCCTCCCCAGCCTGCCCCGGCGCCAGCGGGAGAGGGGCTGGGAATGGGCAGCGTTGTCTCCACACCGGCCAAGGAAAAGCTCCAGTGCCCCGGAACAAACAACACGACCAAACAAATGGAAAAAAAAAAAAAAAAAAAAATCCAACGACCAAAAAAAAAACCACCACACCTCAAAAAAACATAAAAAACACTGTTATCACCAGCTAATTTAACACTGTTAAAAAAAAAAAAAAAAGGTCAGAGGTCACCCCAGAGCTGCCCCGGGACACCAGACCTCGGGTCCTCGGCTGATTCCCAAGCCTTTCCCGCAGTCGGGCCACCTCCTCCTGGCAGCAGAAGTGTTTTATAGATATTTATATATATATATTTATAATATTTAGATACTGTGTACGGTCGGCCATCCCAGCTCGACTCGGCTCTCGCGGATCTTCCTCCTCCCCGACGGAACAAGGCGACGACGCCCCCGACCTTCTCCGCGTCCCGCGGGAAGAGCAAAACGCTTTCGGCAGCTTCCCTGCTGGAAAAGCAGTCCCGATCCGGAGGTGAGCGCCGTGGAGAAGCTCCTCATCCGTCCCTCTCTCCTCCCCTCCTGTCCATCCCCTCGCCCCCAACCCCAAACCCCGCGCCCCCCCCGGCCGCCCGTCCCTGGTGCCGCCGGCGCGGGCTCTACACGGTGGCCCCCAGCATGGCGTCTGTGCCCGTCAGGATCTCGTTCTGGTTGGAATCCAGTCCGAAGAACTTGACCTTGAGTCCGTCAACCGGGTGGACCACGGGCACCAGGGTGATCCTGGGGAAAGTCCTGGTGGCGAGCTCGAAGCGGCTGGTGCTGGCCAGCTCGATGGCCAGAGCCTTGAGGAAGAGCTTGGCCAGGTGCTTGCCCAGACAGGTCCGTACGCCTCCTCCGAAGGGGAGGTAGTGGAACCTGCCCTCCTTGTCCTCGCTCCGGCCCTGCCCGAAGCGGTCGGGGTCGAAGACGTCCACGTCCTTGAAGACGGGGGCGGTGTCGTGGGTGTCCCGGATGCTGTACATCACGCTCCAGCCCTTGGGGATTTGGAAGCCCTGCGGGGGAGGCGGGAAGGGGCGGAGAGGAGGAACGGAGAGGGTCAGTCGCGCTGGAGAGGGAGAGGGAGCGGGGGGATGAGATGAAGGGATTCTGTTTCCATGGAATCATGGAATGGGTCAAGAGGGTCCTTAAACCCGTCCTGTCCCTTCCCCTGCCACGGGCAGCGACACATTCCACTACCCCAGGGTGCTCCAAACCCCATCCAGCCTTGGACACTTCCAGGGATGTGGCATCCACGATCCCTGGGCAATTTATGCCCAGCTGCCCCACCCTCACGGTTTTCCTTTCCTGCTCCCATTTCCTTCGGCTTTATCCCTCAAGTGCGATACAGATTTAAAGGAAAACCAGACAGCACAAAGAGATGCGAGCCCTGGCCCTATTCCTCCCTCTATCCCAAGGATTCGTGGGACCATCCATCCGTTTATCCGCTTCGTGGTCGCTGGCGGGAGCTGCCTACCAGGAACCCCGCGGCGCTGCGCAGGGGAAGCAGCTTCTCCCACGCCGTGCCCCACACCTCAGCCAGCCCTTCCCAGAGCATCCCAGAGGATCCCACAGCATCCCACACCCCGCTGCCTGTCAGCGCCACACACCCAACACCCACGTCGGGGCCCGGGCGATGAGAAACGGGGTGGATTTATCATCCCCTGAGCACTTTAAAAGGTCTCTGACTCAAACCACCGCATTAGGAGGATTTACGGCGACAAGGCAGCTCCCGAGACTTTGTTTTGCTGGGAGGAAATTCCAGCCATGGCGGTGACTAATCCGGCTGTCATCCGGCAGCCTGGAGATGCCCTTTGCCGTAAACCTTTCCCCTGTCACACCCCAGCTCAGAATCTGGCGTCACTGTCACGAGCCGGGCTCTGAGGCATCACACCCGTCTGCTCTCTGACAGCTCCAGCGCATCCCTTGCTCCGCATCCCATCGCCGCCGGATCTGGAGCAAACCCCGCCGCCAGAATCACAGAATTAATTGGGCTGGAAGAGCCTTTGAGATCATCAAGCCCAAGCTGTGACCTAACACCCAGTGCCGCGTCCAGGCTTAAACCCCTCCAGGGACGGTGACTCCACCGCCTCGCCGGGCGCCCCATCCCAATGCCCATCCACTCTTTCTGGGAAGTAAAATTTTTTCTTTCCCTAAAAATCCAGCCCAAACTCCCCCCGGCGCAGCTTAAGGCCGTGTCCCTTTTTCCTGTCACTGGTTTCCTGGGAGAAGGGTTTAATTAGTCAGGGCTTTGTTTCTCCTCTCGGAGGTCCCCTTTAAGCCAGGCTTAAGCGAGCTGAGCTGTTTTGGGGAGCTCAGGGGCGCGGCACTACTCACGTCCAGCTCGAAGGTCTGCAGCACGGTCCGGTACCCTCCGGAGATGGGGGTGAAGAGCCGGAGAACCTCCTTGATGACGCAGTCCAGGTACTGGAGGCCGTTGATGTTGTCCAGGCGCAGGGAGCCCTCGCAGATGCAGCCGTTGTGGAGGATCCCTTTGCTCCGCAGCTCCTCCCGCAGCTTCTCCAGCACCCGCGGGTGTTTGAGGAGCTGCATGATCAGGGAGGTGCTGGCGCTGGCCGTGGTGGCGTAGGCGGCGAAGATGAGCTCCAGGGTGCCGTCCTGGGGGGCAGGAGAGGAGCCGGGGTGAGACGGACGGAGGGGCTGGGACAGAGGGGCGGCCTCAGCACGTCAAGGTGCCGTGGGGTCCGTCTCCTCCCCAAAAGTTTCCCGGCCTGGCCTTGGGATCGTGGAATGGTTTGGGTGGGATGGAACTCAAAGATCACCTTGTTCCAGCCCCAGGGACTTCTCCCATGATCCCAGGTGGATTCAAGCCCCAGTGTCCAACCCGGCCTTGGGCACTGCCAGGGATCCAGGGGCAGCCACGGCAAATCCGGGAATTCCAGAATTCCCAGACCCTCCCCACCCTCCCAGACAGGAATTCCCAATTCCCAAGATCCCAGCCCAATCTCCCCTTTCCCACTGGAAGCCATTCCCTGTGTCCTGTCCCTCCAGCCCTTGTCCCCAGTCCCCTCTCCAGCTCTCCTGGAGCCCCTTCAGGGACTCTGAGGATTCCCTGGATTTTTCCCTTCTCCAGGGGAACATTCCCAGCTCTCCCAGCCTGGCTGCAGAGCAGAGGGGCTCCAGAATCCTGGAACGGTTTGGGTGGGAAGGGACATTAAGAATCATCTCATTCCACCCCATCCGTGGGGCAGAGGCACCTCCCACTATCCCAGGTGGATCCAAGCCCTGGATCCAGCCTGGCCTTGGACACTCTCAGGGATGGAGCAGCCACAGCTTGTCCCCAAAACATCTGCTCCAAAGACTCAAGATCCAAAGGGGCCAAGTGACCCGAGGAAGGATCGCATCACCAAGCTGGGAGAAGGGAAAAATGGAATGTGGCCTACAAAGGGAGGTTTCCCACCCACCAGGATGGAAATCTGGGCAGAGTTTGTGTCCATTGTTAGTGGCCTTGGACACCTCCAGGGATGGGGCTGCCACAGCTCAGTGACGAGGTCACTCCTTGGACACCCGCCACGAGGAGCCTCATGCAGAACCTCTGAGGATCAGACAAAAAATCCCGGGAAATGTCTCCGGGAACACCGTGACCCAGCTGCAGATGGGAACCTGCTGAGGGGCTCCTGCGGCCTGCAAAGGAGGCGCCAGGAAAAACGGAAAGGGATGCAGCCGATCGAGGTTTCCATCGTGACCAGGCAGGTTCAAGCGGGATTCCAGGAAAAATTTCTGGAAGAGGGGTCAAGTGTTGGACGAGGCTTCCTGGGACAGTGATGGAGTCACCATCCCCGAGAGCGTTCAAAGACCGGGAGGATGTGGAATTCTGTGCTATGGTTTAGCAGGGATGGAGGTTGGACCCGATGATCCTGGAGGCCTTTCCCAAGCTTAACGATTCCATGGACTGCTTTGCCGAAAGGGCCGGGCACAACCAGCAGACAAATGAAGAGACAGGTTTGGATCCACCACACCAACGCATCGTGGTCCCCCCAGCTCTCACCGCTCCCAAAAATCCCTCCTTGGAGCATCCCACACTTTTCCCTTCAGGAAGGCCCTGCCCTGAGCAGAACCACCTCGGGGGAAGAGCTTTACCTTCAGCTCCTGCATGGTCAGCTCCTTGCCGTGCTCCTTCCCGCTCTCTATCAGGATGTCCAGGGCGTCGGCGTAGTCCTTGCCCTGCGTGTTCTGCAGCTTCTCCTGGATGGCTTTTTCCAGCCCCTTCTGCAGCGTCTCCCGGGCCCGGATTCCCTGTGGGAAGAAGGGAGAGGGCTCAGACCACCCCGGCCGGCAGCACCTTGCCCATCCCAGGAGCTGCAGACGTGCTCAGGACAGGTCCGGGCCATAAAAGCCCAGGCTCAAAGGGAGGTGTGAAGATGCTGGAGGGTGTTCCCTGGGCGGGAGGAGTAAAGCCGGAGTGGGGGAGATCACAGGAGGAGTAATCAACACCTAGGTGTAAATGACGGGTCTGGGCTGGGAGCTCCTGTCCGGCACCGGTTCACAGCCCCACGGCTCCTCCTGGGATGTATGGAAACCCCTGGGAAAAATCGTCTCTCAAAGGAAAG
>NW_026690534.1:0-18695 GCF_015227805.2 Hirundo rustica | reverse complement strand
GTTGATGGACTTCTAGCCTGGCCAGTGGAGTGGAGAGGTGGCAACCTTATTGTGCAATCCCTGGTCATTGTCCAGAATCTATAGAAGCAAGGTCATCTTGACTTATTAAAGAAAATATGGGTATTGATCTAGTATCGACACCCAACTGAGACGGACAAAAACTCTCTAACAGTTTAAAGTTAAAAAGTGTGTGTTTATTACAGCACTGGGCAGCGTGCGGGATAGCTCCCAAATTCACACCGCAATTTACAGGTGATTACAGAGCCCTTTTATTTACAGAAGTATTGAATACCCAAAACACAAGTGCATGTTCATAAACCTGGTACATCCCATTTCCAGCTTTGTGTGATAATTAGCTAAAAAGCTATTAAGCATGCGTAGTTTGTTCTTTGAAATGGGTCAGTGGTCCTTTTCATGGGGAGGGATCCCCAAAATGAGGAAGTAAAGAAGTCTTCCTCGTTCTGACCTTTCTACCTTTTCAATGCAAATGTGATAAATGAACCCTTGGTAGGACTCCTATTTCCTGGTTTTGTGTTGAACCCTGTTCAATGGGTTTCTGGGCAGGGGAGGCCTACAATTTTCTTATGTTCCTAAAAGCTATTTGTCAGTTTCTGTATTCTTCATTATAAACACAGCTAACCAAACATAAACTTGACAAGTAATCAGTTATTCTAATATGGAAGAGTGATCCCCAAACCAGTTTCTCTTAGTTAATTACTAACTTTTAATTTCAGCAAAGCCTACCTATCTACTTTAGTTAATTTCAGCAAAGATTATCTCTAACTAAAATCTTAACCTCTCTAAAATCCTTAATTCTCTAAAGTTTATGTCTCAATCGAAATAAACTAGCCTTCTTTTGTTCTGGAGTTGGATGTGTGAGTATCATTTCTTTTCGTGTCCTCTAGTAACAGCTGGCCCTAAATTATTTATTGGCTGAAGAGGGAGGAGAATGTAGAAAGTTTATTGCATCAGGATGTAGTTTGGAAATTGATGACAATGGAGAGATTGTTTTCAAAATTGCTCAAGATATTAAACAAATTGCACATGTGCCTGTCCAGACCTGGAATTCAATCCTCCAAGATGACTGGTGGAATCAGTTATTCCGAAGAACTTGGTAAAAAAAAAAAAAAAGTAGTGTTTCTGGTAATGTGTTTACTACTAGGATTACTTTTATTTTCCCCCATTTTATTCCATGTTTTATTAGACTTATACATTTTATTATTTAAGGCATGCAAATATCAGCTATGCCTGTCGACCTAAATTTAGCCTCTCAAGGAAAGACACACAAACTGATGATTTTAACCAAAGGAAATAGAAAGAAAACTGTAGTCCAAAAGATATTAAAACAATCAGAAAAGAAAAACAAATCAAGGAGATAAAAAAGAAGATGAGGAATTGTGTGAAATTAAGCTATGATTTGTGTTAGGTATAAATATGTATATAATGGGATTGTGACATGGGACCCGTACGAAGATAAGTTTTGTGAAACTGCCAGGTGAAACTAGAGGAAGGATAACTGAACAAAGTGTTGTGGTTACTAAGCGGAATGGTTAAGCAAAGATGGAACTGTATGAAACTGCAAGCAAGGCAAAACTGCCATGAAAAGGAACCAGAGGTCAGCGAAGGGTGAAGGATAAAGACTCTGACGACCCCAGTGACCACCAGAAGCAATGAAAACTAGAAAGTAGACATCACAACAAAGAACGGAAACTAAACATCACAATGGGGAATAGAAACTGGGAGGGGATTACTAACATGAACATTTATAAATACCTGCACAAATAACATTTGTTGCCCATCTTGGTGGAGCAGTGACTCTCCGTGCACCCAGTGCTCTCTTGCCCACTTTTTGCTGAACACAAAATTAATAAATTCCTTCTTGTGAAAAAAAGGCATATTATATGGCTCTATGCAAGATATTTACTATATGGATTATGTTGTATTAATTGTTAATGTTGTATTAATGTTTTGATAGTATAGTAAATATAGTTTTGTAATTAAAGTGTAGTTTTTGTATGCCAACCACAGGAAAACGTAAATCTTTCAGAGGAAAAAAAAAAGAATTTCCTACTTCCTTATCAAAAGAAACCAACTCCTCCTGCTTCTCTCAGCTTTGAGAATGCCACAGAGATTAGAGGAAAAAAAGTGATACTAACCAGAGACAATTCTTTGTTTAAATAGAGTTTATGCATCATGTATGAAATATATGAATATTCAACAGGCTATTGCTTTTAAGAGACAGTCCTTCGTTAGCAGAGGTCCTTCTTGGGAGCTTTTTTGCTCAGAGAGGCACCCAGACGTCTGTAACTTCGTTTTTTATTGTCTCCTATTGTCCTAACTCTAATGTTTCCATTTTTTTACTCTAATTCTATTTTTATAACCATCTTATTTACTATTAAACTTTTAAAATTTCAAATACAAGTGATTGGTGTTTTTCACAATTATGGTAGCAGAGGATGGTTATAACACCTCACTGCCGGTGCCCCAGTGGAATCAGGGTGAGGATGGCGCGCCCTGCCCAGTTGGCAGCCTCGCTCTGTGTTCCCCTGCTGTGACCGGCAGATGCAGGTTACGATCAATGGACAAAAGGAGGCAATAAAACAAAGAAAAGGGAAAAGATTCCCTAAAACCGCGGTAGTTAGCCCCTAAGACCAAAGTGTACACGAAGACAAAGACCCAAGGACAAAGGACAGGTAAGTATTGGTTTGGACGGGGTGGTTAAGGGGGGGATGAATGTGTGTGAATGAGAGGCAGCTGGTTATCCCAGACCTGCTAAGCGAGTGCGGAGTCTCCTATGCTGCGTTTCCGTTCTTTCGCGAGAAAAACGGCCAGTAAAGAGACGAAGCGGGTGATAAGAAGAGTGAGAGAATCCCCCCAGGGAAACTGGGACTGAGTTTTAGAGAAGGGGTGGGACCCCTAGGAAGCAAAAAGTCTTCTGGATTAAGGGGTAATTGCCCAAGAGCATCCAGGACTAAAACTTCTGCTGGGTTGAGGGATTAATATCCCAAGAGCACCCAGGGTTCTGCCGGATTGAGGGTATGCCCAAGAGCATCTAGGGTTGGACAACGCAGCTGGATTGAGGGATAAAATGCCCAAGAACATCTAGGGTTGGACAACACAGCTGGATTGAGGGGATATCCAAGAGCACCGGGACTGGCCAGTAACACCTAAAATTGTAATAGGTGATTTGAAAGTAAAAGGTACCTTATTATTGTTTTGTTGTGTGAGAGTGAGTCACATACAAAATCTGCCTCAGTTTCCCCGGGCGGGTGGGGGCTGTGGCAAATCGTGTGTGTGACCTGCGATTCAGCCCTTTTCTTCCGGGCGTGTGGAGGGGGGCATTTTGTAGTAAAAGTGAAGGAGAAATGAAGTAAGAGTAGATGGATGAAAACACATGTAATGTTGATTGTTATATCTCCTTGGAGGGAGGTGTATTACATTGAATAGTTGTGTGGGATAGAAGGGATTTTTTTTGTGTGTGTATAGATAGAAGTAAGTGGTCTTTAGGTTGTAAGAGAAAGTGAAAAACAGAGGTGGGGGATGAATAGATAAAATCTTGAAAAATGGGACAGAAAAACAGTAAGTTTGATACAAGGAAGAAAAAAGGGTGTAAAAAATTACCAACCGACCTCAAGATAGCCCTCTCGGCATTATGTTAGCTAACTGGGATAAAAACTCTTGTACCAGAAGAAAGGAAAAGATAAAGATGATACAATTTTGCATGATAGAATGGGCAGAGAAGGAAATAAGATCTGACCACATTTATTGGCCCAGATACGGCTCTTTTGAGAACTGGATTTGTCAGGCTCAAAATGTATTTGTAAATTCAAAAGAACCATTTAATCCCGAAGAAAGAGAATATACCACACGTTGGACAAGAGATTTTAGGAGAATAAAAATCTTTCACGTATCAGAAACCCCTGAGACAAAACAAGAAAAGAAAAAGGGGAAAGAAAAGGGAAGGGAACAAGAAGAAAAGAAGGAAAAAGAGTGGGATCCTTTGCAGGCTTTGCCACCTCCGTTCCCTCTCACACTCCCGCCATTCGCGGCCAAGCCCCCTGTCCCGGGTCCTGCTTCAGCCCCGCCTGCCCCGGTTCCCATCCCAAGTGTGGGCTCGCAGCCCGCAGCAGCTGCGCCGGTTCCCGCATACACCCCATCCCCGGCCCCACCGGTGAATTTGTCTGCCCCGGCCGCCTGGTCTGCAGCCGCCCTAAGGGCCATGCCGGGGGTCCCTCCTGATGTGTGGTCTAAGACCACCGCCCCGACCGTGCCGGGGCTCCCGTTGGTCCCAGCCGTCCTATCTCCGATCGCTTCCCCCACTGCCCGATCCCTGTCTGCCCTGCCCGTGCCGGCTGCGCTGGGCGCTGCCGCCGCTGCTGCTTTGTCTCTGCCGGGAGCCGCTGACTCAGCCGCCACCAGCCCCGTGCAGGCTGCCCACGCTCCCCTCTGGTATCCCCCAGAACTGCCCCCTCCTCTGCCGGTCCCGGCAGCAAACCCCGCCTACGCTCCGCCCTTGGAGGACCAAGCCTCGGCGCTGTGCCCTCCCCTCACCGCCCTTCCTGCCCTGAGCTCCGTGCCCTCGGTAACCACAGCTACTGCTCAGAGAAACTACTTCTCCCTAGAAATGCCTTATCGAATCACTAGAAGTTCACTTAAAAGACAGCCCTCTCTGGATTCTTTCTCAAAACACGGGGAAAAGACTGCAGAGGATAAAAACCAAAAATGGGATAAGGAAATTTGTCTATTCCCACTAAGAGAAGTCCCAATGGGAGAGGGTGGAACAGGGTTTGTAAATGCCCCTTTGACTTCTTCTGAGGTCAGAAATTTTAAAAAATAAATCAAAAGAATTTTAGAAGATCCCATAAGCTCAGCTGAACAATTAGACCAATTTTTAGGTCCGAATATTTATACTTAGGAAGAAATGCAGTCTATAATGAAAATAATGTTTTCTCAGGAAGAAGGCAATTAATCAGAGCTGCTGGAATAAAAGTTTAAGAAAAAGAGAACCCACAGGGGCCCCCCGGAGAAGACAAAATGCCAACTGCACCTCCTGAGTAGAGTCAAAATAATGAGGAAGGGAGGAAACATGAATGAATGTCGTAATTTAATAATCAAGAGAATAAAAGAGGCAGCAGCCTGAGGGCAAAATGCTAAAAAAGCTTTTGAGGCACAGCAAGAAAAAGAAGAATCTCCAACTGAATGGTTGGACAGACTTAAGAAAAATATAAAATCGTATTCTGGAATAGACCCTGAAACTGATGTGGGAAAAGCTTTGTTAAGGATTAACTTAGTTACTAATGCGTGGCCTGATATTAGAAATAAATTAGAAAAAATTGAGGATAAGCATAATAAATCATTAGATGACTTATTAAAGGAGGCTCAGAAAGTTTATGTCCGAAGAAATGAAAAGAAAGCTAAACTAAAAGCAAAACTTATGGCAGTCACCATGCGAAAAAACAATTTCCAAAAAAATCAAAAACATACAAGCACTACTTCTAGAAATAAAATTAGTAGAGACAGGGGAAAAGAAAAGAATAGAATCCCAATACAAACCAAGTCTCAGCAGCATTCCAGGAATGTCTGCTTTTACTGTAGGGGTGAGGGACATTATAAGAGAAATTGTCCTAAGCAGGTAATAGATCTGAAAAATCTTCAAAGAGATGAGCACAGAGGAGGAATAAGGAGGTCAACGGCTCTATTTTTTAGAGGACAAATACCATCTAGAGCCTGTGATAACTCTAAAAGTGGGTCCCCAAGGAGAAGAATTAGAATTTGTGGTAGATACAGGGGCAGAAAGAACCTGCCTGCTAAATGTACCAAAAAGTTATAGTGTGAGTAAAGATACTGCAAAAGTAACAGGGGCAAAAGGAGAAACTTTTATAGTTCCAGTCATTAAAGATGTAGTAATTGAAAGGGAAACTAAAATTTGGGTGGGAGATATCTTATTGGTCCCAAAGGCAGGTAGCAACTTACTAGGAAGAGACTTACAAGTGAAATTAGGAATAAGAGTTATACCAGAAGATAGGAAAATGACAGCTAAAGTTTTAAAATTAGGCCAAAAAGATGAAGAAAAAATTAACAAGGAATTTTGGGCTAGGGAAGGAAATAAGGGAGGATTAAATATTGACCCTATAAGTGTTACAATAGAGAGAGAAGATTGTCCCATACGTGTACGTCAATATTCCATATCTTTAGAAGGACAAGAAAATTAAAAGCCAGTAATAGAAGGACTAATAAAGGACAGGACACTAGAACCTTGCATGTCTCCCCATAATACCCCTATTCTCCCAGTAAAGAAGCCTGATGGGAGTTATAGACTGGTACAAGGTTTAAGGGAGGTTAACAAAAGAACTCGGTCTCGTTACCCAGTGGTACCCAATCCTTATACACTTCTAAGTAAAGTTCCACCCCAGCATCAGTGGTTTAGTGTAGTGGATCTTAAAGATGCTTTTTGGGCCTGTCCACTAGCCAAGGAGAGCCGAGATATCTTTGCCTTTGAATGGGAGGATCCAAAACCTGGAAGAAAGCAGCAACTAAGATGGACGAAATTACCTCTGGGGTTCACGGAGTCTCCAAACTTAATTAGGCAAGCTTTAGAAAAAATACTGCAAGCCTTCTCCACTCATCCTAGAATACAAATTATCCAATATGTGGATGATCTTCTACTATCTGGGGAAGATGAAGTTGAAGTTAAAGGAGCTACAATAAAGCTTTTAAATTTTCTTGGAGAAAAAGGATTAAAGGTATCAAAAGGGAAACTGCAGTTTGTAGAACCAGAGGTAAAAAATCTTGGACACTTGATAAGTAAGGGTAGTCGAAGGCTCAGACCAGAGAGAATTGCCAGAATTTTATCCCTTCCACCTCCCTCTTCAAAGAGGGAAATCAGAAAACTACTCGGATTATTGAGATATTGTAGATTATGGATTGAGGAGTACACACAGGCAGTAAAATTTTTGTATGAAAAGTTGACAGAGTGAGATAATATAAAATGGACCAAGGAAGATGATGATAAATTAGAAAAATTGAAGTTAAAACTGGCCTCAATACCAGCTTTAAGCTTACCTTCACTAGAAAAACCCTTTCATCTGTATGTGAATGTAGAAAAGGGGGTAGCTCATGGAGCTCTGGTCCAGGAGTGGGGAGGAGTGAAGAGACCAATAGCTTATTTATCAAAGATGTTGGACCCAGTGAGCCACGCCTGGCCAGTGTGTATTCAAGCTATAGCCGCTACTGCAATCCTGGTAGAAGAAAGTCGTAAACTTACTTTTGGAAGTAAACGAATTGTGTGCACACCTCATGCGGTTCGAAATGTGTTAAATCAGAAAGCTGAAAAATGGTTGACAGACTCTAGAATGTTAAAATATGAAGCAATCTTGATAGATAGTGATGATCTGACATTAGAAGTAAACAGAAGTTTAAATCCAGCTCAATTCTTATATGGAGAACCAGCAGATAACCTAATACATAATTGTTTAGAAATTATCCAATACCAAACAAAAGTTCGAGGGCATCTTGAAGAACAAGCCCTTTAAGAAGGGGAAATAATCTATGTGGATGGTTCCTCCAGATGTCTACAAGGAAAAAGAATGTCAGGGTATGCAGTAGTTGATGGAAAAAACATGCAAACTATTGAAAAAGGAAAATTACCTTCAAACTGGTCAGCTCAAACTTGTGAATTATATGCTCTAAAAAAGGCACTGGAATATTTAGCACACAAGAAAGGAACTATATATGCTGACTCGAGGTATGCTTTTGGAGTAGTACATACTTCTGGAAAAATTTGGGAAGAAAGAGGATTACTTAACTCAAGAGGAAAAGGATTAGTACATGAAGGACTCATTTTAGAGATTTTAGAGGTATTAAAACTACCTGAAGAAATAGCTATAGTACATGTTATAAATAAAATCGACCAAATTTAAAGTATCAAAATTTAGAATTTTATTATGAGACAAAATATCAGTCTCGGAAAGCCACAATTTAAAAGGACAGCGCCGAGCCCGGGATCGGTGCCAGGTGAACATGGATATCAAGCTCTGCCAGCCTGGTATCCCCCCCAGTTCACAATTTCTGGTCTCCGGCCACCCTTTTTTATACACAAGATCGCGGAGTGAAGTCCGAAATTCTGACGTTATCCTCTCCGAGGCGTCTTCATTAATTATTCAAGTCCTGGTATCAGAAGACTGAATGGACCGGTAGGGTGGAACAATGCAGCTGATGGCCGAGCCCGGGTGTGTCGTGTATATGTTAATTTCGGCGGAGACGAGTAGAGATATCCATCTGAAGTGATTATCTTGGTCTCCGGACTTGTATCTTCTTCTTCCGTGGTTTTTTGTTTCTTTTCAGGGATTCCCGGCAGCAATAGTTTCAAGGCCCCCTCCCTGGTAATTCCAATCATACTTTCCTCGTGTCCCTCCTGTGCTTCCCAAGCTAGGAAATTTTCTAATTTTGGTTTCTACATTTTACCCTTACTTATGTTCATTTGAGCACATCTTTAACATTCATATTTTATACAGTTCAACATTTACCTTTTATAATTTGATAACACGAATTAACTTTAGCACATTTATTACAGTACACATTAATGGACACCAAAGAGGAGTGACTCCAGAAATAAGAGGAAATATTTTAGCAGATCAGGAAGCTAAGGATGCAGCAGAAAATGGAGCTGAAAGAGTTATGCTAATATTAACTCCAAATGAAGAAAAATTGGAAATCCCAAAGTTTAGTGAAGCAGAGAAAAAAGAATTAAACAAGATAAGAAGAGAACAGGCTGAATCAGGGAAATGGAAACTTCCTGATGGAAGACAATTACTTAATAAAATACTGGCTAGAAAAATATTAGAAGATATGCATCAGAAAACCCACTGGGGTACTCAGGCTTTGTGTGATCATTTTTTACGGAACTATGGATGCATTGGGATTTTTAGAGTAGCAAAGCAAGTAACTGAAAAATGTATAACTTGCCAAAGGATAAACAAAAAGGTGATGAGAAAAACAACATTAGAAGGTCGTGAGTTAGCTCTTCGACCATTTCAAAGTATCCAAGTAGATTTTACTGAACTTCCTCAAGTACAGAGATGGAAGTATTTATTAGTAATAACAGACCATCTAACTCCTTGGGTAGAAGCAGTTCCCACTACCAAGGCCTCAGCCAACATAGTAAGTAAAACCCTTTTAGAACAGATTATTCCCAGATATGGAATGGTTAATAGAACAGACTCAGACAGAGGAACACATTTTACATCAAAAGTGTTACAACAAATAATTCAATCTTTAGGGATAAAATGGGAGCTGCATACCCCATGGCATCCACAGAGTTCTGGTCATGTAGAAAGGATGAACCAGACTTTAAAGAGAACTTTGACCAAATTAATAGTTGAAACCCAAATGTCATGAGTACAATGCCTACCTTTAGCCTTATTGAGGATCCGAACACAACCCAGATCAGACCTGGGAGTGTAACCCTATGAAATGATGTTTGGGTTACCCTTTTTAACCACCCAACATGAAAATGCTACCTATGACGTAGGGGAAATGAGCGTTAAAAGATACGTTAACACCATTGCAAAAACTCTTGAAAACTTACGATTGGAAGGAAGAATCCCTCAAACCACACCTTTAGACTTTAAAACCCATAATGTTCATCCAGGGGAATGAGTGCTAGTAAAAACCTGGAAAGAACAATCTTTAACTCCTCAATGGGAAGGTCCTTTTCAGGTATTGCTGATGACTGACGCTGCGATCTGGACCAAGGAACGAGGGTGGATCCATGCCAGCGGAATCAAAGGACCTGTGGAAGAACCTAAGGAGTGGATGATTCCATCTGAATCAGGTGATACAAAACTGACTCTTAAACGGGGACTGGGTGGTAATGAACTGGGAAGATCCAAATGGTCCAAGAAACATACACAGGATCACACCTAATTGGGAGATAAGGCCAAGCTTATATCAGTGGTTTCAATACCGCCTGGACAAGCTTTGAGACGCCTCCGATACCCTCCTTGGGGAGGAATACTTCCACTCCAAACAGGAGGATCAGGACAGTTTCAGACAGAGAACTCTCGTATTCATGCCTTAGCCTGTGATTTATGCAAAGAGGAAGAGGAGTTGCAACTTCCATCAATGCCAGACCAAATACCCTGTTTGATTCACCCAAATACCAGACATGCTAGCTGAGTTAAATGTAAATGTTTAGATTGTGGGAAGAATTGGTATTGTAGTTCACACAATCTACGCTCTCGTAGCAGGAAGTGTCAAGGGCCAAATCGATCTCCTATCCAAGTAGAATTCGAAGAAACTGAAATAATAACTTTGTTTTGTGGATGGGAATTATTAGTGCCTGTTGAATGGGAGATACCTGAAGAACAGTGGGAAACGACAGCTAAGGAGAGTCAAAAACGATTTGTCTGGAAATTAGCTAAGAGGAAGTGACAAGGAAATAGAGGGCAAGACCAGATTGGCCTCTGTATTCGCCACCAAGAAGATCAAATACACCTGCTGTGCGTTGCAACCCCATAGGCATGGGAGGTGGGAGTATAAGCCATACTGGACCTCTGTTACTCCTTTTTCTGTCACTCAATTTTTGTCTTCTCCCTTTTGGGATATCAACAAGGCCATGCTATAGGTGTTACCAAAAGCTGTACATGGAAAGACACCGAAGTTCTTTTTTCATTTCTCACACTCATGTCAACAGTCACTGTTATAACCCATCCAAATTAAGCAATTGCATACATAAAGGGAAAAAGTACTGGATTGCAGAGAACTTAGGAACAAGTGGTAGCAGGATGGGAAGTCAGTGCACAAAAGAGGAGAGATGGATTTGTTTTACCTACATTACTGGGCACAAAGCACAAGATTTAGCAAAAGAGCAATTGATAAGCAAAAATGCTAAGTCAGTACAACCAGCTAAGCCTGTGCCAATTTCAATCAACGATTTGTATACCAAACTTAAACAGCAATTAGAAAAAGAAATAGATATCTCAAGGATGGGTAAAAATCAGTTTGCAGAATTGGGGGAAAGAATAAGTAAGGAACTTAACATAACCAGTTGTTGGGTCTGTGGAGGGGCTTTGATGTCAGAAGAATGGCCATGGAAAGGCAGCAGCTTAGGCCCAATTGAGCTTCTAAAATGGAACCAAGCAAGTACAAGTGGAGAAAACAGACCAGAAGGGTGGATTTTAAGCTCAACAGAGATAGGGGAAGAATGTCTCTGGTGCACTGGGAAAAGGCTCCTTTATGAAGTAGGAAAAACACCCTGTAAAAGATATAAGGTTAGTAATGGAACTTCTGTATGGTGGGTCCCAGAAGAACCAACCGTGTATTAGACCCCCCCAAAAAAGCAAAAAAAGTGAATTGTAAGTATGATAACAAAACAAAACTTTTTCAATGTAATGATACAGGTAAAAATCCTTACTATGACATCCGGAAATTTCCAAATTTTGGGAGAATATAGATCAACAAAAATTTAACTATTGGAAAGCTCCAGATGGCTTATTTTGGATATGTGGAAAAAGAGCATACCCCAAACTCCCTTCCCAGTGGAAAGGGAGCTGCACTCTGGGAATTATACAGCCAGGATTTTTTCTTTTACCAGGACCTGATGGGGATCAATTAGGGATACCAGTTTATGAGGATCTAAAGAGAAACAGAAGAGGATTGGAGGATTCCAAAAATGGGGAGATGAGGAATGGCCCCCTGAACACATACTGGAAACATATGGGCCAGCCACCTGGGCACAAGATGGGAGTTGGGGATATCGAACCCCAATTTTTATGCTAAATTGTATTATAAGACTTCAAGCCGCTGTAGAGATAATAACGAACAAAACTGGTCAGGCAATGGAATTAATATCAAGGCAACAAACCCAAACAAGAGCGGCTGTGTATCAGAATAGGTTGGCTTTAGACTATCTATTAGCTGAAGAAAGGGGTGTTTGTGGAAAGTTCAGTACATCAGATTGTTGTTTAAAAATAGATGACAATGGAGATGCCGTCCTGGACATAGTCAATGATATCAGAAAAACTGCCCACGTCCCAGTTCAAAAGTATGAATCAATGCTAAATACTAGCTGGTGGGATAATGTGTTGAGAGTAGAATGGTGGAAAAAGTTAGGCTTCTTCCTTTTATGTGCTACAGGTGGTTTAATATTTCTTCCTTGTTTGATCCCTTGTTTCATTCAGCTCATCACCAGTGTGGTACAAGGCATGCAATTAGTGGACATTGACCAACAGTTGCCTACAACAACAACACCACAAGGGATTATGGTGTTAAAGAAACAAAATAATATAGAAGACCCCTTCAAAGAAGCGAGATTGATTTGTGGAAAAAATGAGCGAATAATGAAGTCTAGAACACAATGAATATTGCTCGAGCCAAATTAATTATAAAAAGAAAGAGGGAGGATTGTGAAAAGTGCATATTATATGGCTCTACACAAGGTATTTACTATATGGATTATGTTGTATTGATTGTTAATGTTGTATTAATATTTTGATAGTATGGTAAATGTAGT
This sequence comes from Hirundo rustica, assembly GCF_015227805.2. Classification (NCBI taxonomy): domain Eukaryota; kingdom Metazoa; phylum Chordata; class Aves; order Passeriformes; family Hirundinidae; genus Hirundo; species Hirundo rustica. The sequence continues at coordinate 6,184 of NW_026690534.1, read as the reverse complement.
TTTGTAGTTAAAATGTAGTTTTTATGTACCAACCACAGGAAAACATAAATCTTCAGAGAAAAAAGAATGTACTACTTCCTTATCAGAAGAGACCAACTTCTCCTGCCTTGCTCAGCCCTGAGGACGCCATAGCGATTAAAAGAAAGAAAAAAAAAAGTGATACTAACCAGAGACAATTCTTTGTTTGAATGGAATTTATGCATCATGTATGAAATGTATGACTATTTAACAGGCTATTGCTTTTAAGGGATAATCCTTTGTTAACAGGGGTCCTTCTCCGGAGCTTTTTTGCTCGGGGAGGCACCCAGACATCTGTAACTTTGTTTTTTTATTGTCTCATATTGTCCTAACTCTAATTGTTAATTTTTTTTACTCTAATTCTATTTTTATAACCATCTTATTTACTACTAAACTTTCAAAATTTTAAAAACAAGTGTTTGGCATTTTTCACACCTACATATGCAATCTTTTGTATTGTTGTTGAGAAGTTCTTTGTGATTTCACTTTTATCATCAATTTCCAAGCAGCACTCAGATTAATTAAATTTTCCACAAATACCCCCTTAGTCAGCCAATAGATAGTCTACTTCTAATTGAATCTGGTAAATACCCATTCTTGTTTGAGCCAATTGGGTGCTAATATGGTTGAGGGCAAGTGCTGTTTTGTTTGAAACTGTTTCTAGTACTGCTTGGAGTCTAATTATTTGATTCAACATATATATTGGAGTTCGGTATCCCCAGGATCCATCCTGAGCCCAAGTTGCTGGTCCATATGTTTTTATAATTTCCTCTGGGGTCCAGATTTTTCCCTTCCATTTTTGTTCACCCCCAATGCTAATGATATTTCTTTTCTTTTGATTGGTCTTTTTAAAATCATCATATAAGGGCACTCCTAGTGCTGATCCTAATTCTTTTGGTAATAAGAAAAAGTCTGGTTTTATGATTCCAATTGTACAACTACCCGCCCAATCTCCTGGGAGTTTTGTCTATGCTATGTCACCGCAGATCCAAAATAAATTATGTGGGGCTTCCCAAAAAGTGTCTCTGTCTTCCCAGGAATACTCCCAATATTTAGATATCTGCCTTATTCCCCAAAAGGGGTTTACCCTTTCTCAGCACACTCATGCAAGTTATACCCCTCATGATAAATACACTCCTGTTCTTTTTTACCAATGGACCAATATTGGTTTGGTGCCAGAGGGATCCATTTAGTGCTCAGATCTTTTGTTACTAAATATCTTTTGCAGGCCATTCTTCCTACTTGTGTCTTATATCTTTTCCCTGTCCTCATTATACACTCTTCCCCAATTACTCTAGACTTTAGATCCCATTGCTCCTTTTCCCTTTGTCCCAAAGTTTCTGGTTCTTGATTTGTCTATTTTCACTTTAGGATCTCCAGGGGTCTTAGACTAATTCCTTCCCAAGGCCAAACCTCCGTCATTTTGGTGTTTCCACAGACCCAGCAATTGGTTAGATTTAGTTCTTTACTAATCCTTTCTACAAGACCTAGGAACAGATTCTTTCCTGCAGGTATTTCTAACTCATCCCTTTTACTTGTAGTAGTCAGTTGCTTCTCTTTAATAAGATCTTTTAGCCCTTCTTGGTTACCCATATGTTCAAAGCAAAACCATGTTTCTCCTACGGGGCATTCTCCAAGTAGGTGTTGCTTGATGAGGCTGTATTCCAGGCTATCCAATAAACTTTCCCGTCCTCCTGACGGGTCGTCAACTGGGAGTGGTCGAAGCACTTGGGGTTTATGTTGGTATGAACCCTAATCAGTGACCCGAGGTTCTCCCCATCGTACAAAGGATGCTCATAGCACTTTGTGCATGCTCCCCCGTTTCCTCCTATGCTCCTCACGAGCAGGATCAACACTAGTTTCCCTAAGAGTCCGGTATGATCCATTCTCCTTCGTGTTGGACTCACCCAGTCTTGCCTCCTGGGATTGGGGATCCTCTTTTGACTGGGGCCTTGGGCTCTCTTTTTCTCTTCTTCACTCCCTTTTCCTATCAATTTGCTAGTCCTTGGGGAATGCTCTGTAGGAGAATAAAATGAAGTTTTGGGAGTTTTCTAATACAGGCCCTTGCTAATAACAAACACTTGAACAACTTTGAAAATTAATTCTTATAAACTTATAATAACATTACAACAGTCAACAATACATTACATCAGTTAACATAACAATAACAGTTGGAACCTTTTCACTTTTAATGTATTAGTCCTTATCTCATCGGCAGTTTTTCAGTCCCTTTTGATTGATGCTTGGCTTCTTTTTAAGAGTCACTTTTAGGTTACCTGTATGTGGGATAGCAACTCACTTCTGGGAGTCCGCAGGTGGGGTTGTTGAGTCTGGTCCACTATCAGGGGGTGGTACTGGTCCTTTGATCCGGGTGATGTGAGTCCAACCCTTTTCCCTTGTTCGCACTGCAGTGTGTGCAGTCAATAGTACCTGGAAGGGACCTTCAAATTTTGGAGTTAACGGTGTGTTGTTCCATGTTTTGACTAATACCCAGCCCTTGGGGGTTTTTTTTGATGTATGTTGGTATCAAGGGGTGAAGTCTGGGGAAGGTATCCCCTCTTTCTCAGATTTTCTAGCGTTTTCCCAATAGTCTCAAGATACTTTCTAGTAGCTGTTTCTCGTTCTAAATAGTTCCCTGTACTAAAAGGTGTCATCAGAAAAGGGAGTCCAAGCATCATTTCGTAGGGGGAGGCCCCAAGGTCCGGCCTGGGTTGGGTCCTGATTCTTAAAAGGGCCAGAGGCAAACATTTTAATCAATTCATTTGTGTTTCTGCAATTAGTTTAGTTAATACATTTTTGAGTGTCTTATCCATTCTTTCAACTCTTCCCAAGCTTTGGGAGTGCCATGGGGTATGTAACCTCCATTTTATTCCTAGGGCCTCAATGATGTTTTATAAAACTTGTGCTATGAAATGTGGTCCTCTCTCTGAATCAATATTGTTCACTAGTCCATATCGAGGAATGATATTCTCTAAAATAATTTTTGCCACCACCCCTGCTGTTTCTTTTCTTGTGGGGATCGTTTCTACCCAATGTGTGAGGTGATCCACAATTACTAATAGGTGCTTGTAGCCTTGCACAGGAGGCATTTTGGTAAACTCAATTTGCATATTTTGGAATGGTCTTAGGGCTAATTCCCGTCGCTCAGGGGTAGTTTTCCTCATTACCTTCTGATTTACTTTTTGACAAATTATACATCCTTAGGTCACTGCTTTTGCTACCTCATGTACTCCTACACACAATGCTCCTTCAAAAAGTGGTCGCATAACCCTTGGGTTCCCCAATGTGTTAGCTCATGTATTTCTTTCAATATTTTCCTGGCTTGAGCTTTGTTTAAAAATTTGCATCCATCTGGGGTTAACCACTCTCCTTGCTCCTCTTGATGTATTCCAAGTTCTTTCACCTGCCAACAGCATCCCCCCTCTGCAGCCCTGGCCTCTCCCCCAGCTCACACAGGTGCCGCATCCTTGCAGGCACAGACACGGCAGCACTGGCTCAGGAGCCCCTGTTTGCACTGCCCAGAGCAGGTGTGAGCACCCCCATGGTGTTGGTGTGGGGAGATGAACCTGAGTGAGCACAAATGCCATCAGCCCCTGGGGCCAGGAAGGGCTGGGGGACAGCAGGGAAACCACTCAGGTTTGTGGTGGCCTCTGAAGTCAGCCAGAAAGTTTGTTCCCGTGAGCTGTGAGTTTCCTGTGCCACTGCAGACGTTGTTGCTCAGAGCCAGGGCTGCCTGGCAGCCACCCCCAAACTGCCCTCAGCATTTCCTTTGTTTCACCGGGGCTTTCTTTACTCTTCCTGCTACAAATTCCTTCCTATTGCCCATCCCTGTTCCCTACCCTGCAAACAGCCCATCCCTGGTTGCCCTTTCCTCCCTGGCCCCAGTCCCCATTTCAGTTCCTGAGTTCCTGGCACCATGGGAAGATCCCTTGGGGAGCAGGATCATCCTCCAAGTGCTTCAGGAATTGTCTGCAGGCTCCTACAGTGCCTCGTGCTGCTCCCTTTCCAGAGGCACCACAGGCCAGGGGGGCACATCTGGGCTGCTGTGTCTGGCTGTGGGGCTCCCTGTTCTGGGCAAGGAGGAGGAGCTGCAGAGGCTCTGCAGGACTGACAGGATGGGCTTTGGGGCTGTGAGGAGAAGCTGAGGCACCTGGGCTGCTGGACCTTCTGAAGAGGAGGCCCAGGGCTCATCCTGCAACTGCTGCAAGGGTGGTTTCAGAGAATCACAGAATCAGCAATGTTGGAAAAGACCTTGGACATCATCAAGTCCAGCCTGTGACCTGACACTGCCTTGTCTCCCCTGAGCCTCCTCTTCTCCAGGATAAACATCCCCAGCTCCCTCAGCTGCTCCTCACAAGACTTGTGGTCCAGACCCCTCACCAGCCTTGCTGCCCTTCCCTGGACACGCTCCAGCCCCTCCATGTCTTTCTTAAATTGAGGGGACACTCAAGGTGCTGCCCGACCAGTGCCGAGCACAGGGGAAGAATCACTGCCCTGGTCCTGCTGGCCACACTGTTCCTGATCCATAGGAGTGACAGGGGTTAGATGAGGGAAATGGCGGGGAAGGGGGTGAGGACAAAGTCTGATTGATTGTCAGCCATGAAGGGTCTTGCTTTTCATATCTATTTAGGCTGCATTTAATGTGCTCAGGATCAATATCAATAGGACATTGCTGATCTCAATCTATAAAGATGTACTAAATGAAAATTATTCATGCTAATTGTATCTATAGCAATATTTTATAAATGTATATATTTTAGAAAATTGTTATAAAGCAGTAAACAAAAAAGTAGATGTGATTAGTGTTACAAAGCAGATGGGCCCCTTGGCAGATGCTACATGAGAAAATAAGATACAGGATGCAGTCTGAGATAAGCAAGAATTTCAAAGCTGGATTTGCCAAAGTTGGGACTACTCCAAGGTAGGGAGATGGGCCCTTTGCAGATGTGATGGGATACAGGATGTCTTAAGCTAGAACCGGCCTTGAGATGGGCAAAGCTGGGACTATTCCAAGGTAGGCAGTTTGGGTGGTGGTTTGATCCATGAAATAATTACTTTTTGAAACATAATGCTTAGTTATATATAATAAAAAATATAGAGCGCACGTGCAGCCAGTAAGGTTATTCATAGGACAAGAGGAAGATGATGAGTCTTCATCTGAAGAAGACCACCAAAAAGCCAAGAAGACCCCCAACAACAAGTGGAGCCTGTGCTATGGAGTATAGTGACATAGATTTTACAAATTGAAAAGAGGAGGTTTACGAGAAATATTTATGAATATGTATTAGCATACAGTATATAAAATTAAGTTGGATTACTTTGTTTTGTACATGAGGTAGGGTGAGAAACCCCCCTCCATACCTTGGTCACTTTATGCGTATGCTTTATCTGAACCTTAATTATCTTTAATTAATCACTGCCAATATTTTTGTGTATGCTTGATTATAAAATGCTCCTTAAATAAAATTGCATTTCTGCTAAATTCAACTTTGTTGCTTATTAAAATAGACATATAGAGCTTCATTTTTAACAATTTGATGCTGAAACCCGGGAACTGCAGCCTGGGGAAGGATGGCTAGTCTCCGGAGGGAGCTCCCCACCACCTCTTTTAAGGTGGTCCCGAGGTCAGACCAGGCTCCCTTGGAGAAGGAGTTCCAATTTTGATAATACATAAGCAAAGGAAGACAGCAATAGGAGGCACGCACAAAAGCTGCCATTGGAGTGCCAGCTAAAGGTAAAGGTGCCTGTAAATCGTCTTGTGCACAAGAACCTTGTGGGAAAACAGACTGTGTAAATACCACAGGGTTGGGCAGGCGGGCGGCTGTATGTTTGTGTGTGTGTAGAATATCTAAAATAGGGCTGGTAGCCCGGAACCCAAAATGAGTGCGAACCTCCCAGTACCGCGTTTTCGGCTCTCTGTGAGGAGACCAGCTGGGAAAGGAGGGAAGTGAAAAGAGAGAATGAGTGAGGTTCCCTGGGAGGGACTGGCAGGGAGGGTCCCAGCCTGAGAACCCAGGGGAAGGTCCTTGAGGAGAAGGGAGCAATCTGATCACTGGGCGAGGTGAATAAGGAGGGGAGATATTGAGTCGAGTTGCATATTCTTTGAGAAAAAAATAGTTGGTAACTATAGTAGTAGACTAAGAGGGATTGCAAGGGGAAGTGACTG
>NW_026690533.1:0-18956 GCF_015227805.2 Hirundo rustica | reverse complement strand
GTCTGTCCCGCTCTGTCCCCTCTCTGTCCCCTCTCTGTCCCCGCTCTGTCCCGCTCTGTCCCGTGTGTTCCCAGCTCTGTCCCCAGCTCTGTCCCGCTCTGTCCCGCTCTGTCCCGCTCTGTCCCGCTCTCTCCCGCTCTGTCCCCGCTCTGTCCCGCTCTGTCCCCGCTCTGTCCCGCTCTGTCCCCGCTCTGTCCCGCTCTGTCCCGTGTGTTCCCCGCTCTGTCCCGCTCTGTCCCGCTCTGTCCCGCTCTGTCCCCTCTCTGTCCCCTCTCTGTCCCCGCTCTATCCCCGCTCTGTCCCGCTCTGTCCCCTCTCTGTCCCGCTCTGTCCCCGCTCTGTCCCGCTCTGTCCCCGCTCTGTCCCCGCTCTGTCCCGCTCTGTCCCGCTCTGTCCCCGCTCTGTCCCCGCTCTGTCCCCGCTCTGTCCCCGCTCTGTCCCGCTCTGTCCCCGCTCTGTCCCCGCTCTGTCCCGCTCTGTCCCGTGTGTTCCCCGCTCTGTCCCCGCTCTGTCCCGCTCTGTCCCCGCTCTGTCCCGCTCTATCCCCGCTCTGTCCCGCTCTGTCCCGTGTGTTCCCCGCTCTGTCCCGCTCTGTCCCGCTCTGTCCCGCTCTGTCCCGCTCTGTCCCCGCTCTGTCCCGTGTGTTCCCAGCTCTGTCCCGCTCTGTCCCGCTCTGTCCCGTGTGGTCCCCGCTCTGTCCCGCTCTGTCCCGCTCTATCCCCGCTCTGCCCCCGCTCTGTCCCGCACTGTCCCCGCTCTGTCCCCGCTCTGTCCCGCTCTGTCCCGCTCTGTCCCCGCTCTGTCCCCGCTCTGTCCCCGCTCTGTCCCGCTCTGTCCCGCTCTGTCCCCGCTCTGTCCCGTGTGTTCCCCGCTCTGTCCCCGCTCTGTCCCGCTCTGTCCCCGCTCTGTCCCGCTCTGTCCCGCTCTGTCCCCGCTCTGTCCCGCTCTGTCCCCGCTCTGTCCCGCTCTGTCCCGCTCTGTCCCGCTCTGTCCCCGCTCTGTCCCGCTCTGTCCCCGCTCTGTCCCGCTCTGTCCCGCTCTGTCCCCGCTCTGTCCCCGCTCTGTCCCGTGTGTTCCCAGCTCTGTCCCGCTCTATCCCCGCTCTGTCCCCGCTCTGTCCCGCTCTGTCCCCGCTCTGTCCCGCTCTGTCCCCGCTCTGTCCCCGCTCTGTCCCGCTCTGTCCCGCTCTGTCCCGCTCTGTCCCGCTCTATCCCCGCTCTATCCCCGCTCTGTCCCCGCTCTGTCCCCGCTCTGTCCCCGCTCTGTCCCGCTCTGTCCCCGCTCTGTCCCGCTCTGTCCCCGCTCTGTCCCGCTCTGTCCCGCTCTGTCCCGCTCTGTCCCGCTCTGTCCCGCTCTGTCCCCGCTCTGTCCCGCTCTGTCCCGCTCTATCCCCGCTCTGTCCCCGCTCTGTCCCGCTCTGTCCCGCTCTGTCCCCGCTCTGTCCCGCTCTGTCCCCGCTCTGTCCCCGCTCTGTCCCCGCTCTGTCCCGCTCTGTCCCGCTCTGTCCCGTGTGTTCCCAGCTCTGTCCCGCTCTGTCCCGCTCTGTCCCCGCTCTGTCCCGCTCTGTCCCGCTCTGTCCCGCTCTCTCCCCGCTCTGTCCCGCTCTGTCCCGCTCTGTCCCGGGCAGGACTCAGCCCGTGCAGGGGCGGTGTCCCTCGGGCCCGCCTGTCCCTTCCTGCCAGGAAAGGGGCCGAGCTGCTCCAGCGGGGCCGGGAATTTCCTGCGGGATCCGGCCCCGCCAGCAGCGCAGCGGCCACGGCCCGGGACACCGCGACAACACCGAGCCAGGTAACTCCGGCCGGGAGCGGGAGCGGGGTCCCGCCACCCCAAAAAACCCGCCGAGACCGAGCTCCCCTCATCCCCACGGGCACCCGTGGGACCGGGAGAACCGCGGCATGGGGCGGGGGAGGGCTGGAGCGATCCCCGCCGTTCCTGAGCTGAGAGAGGGGGGGGACACACGCCGAGAAAACGCCGAGGGGAGAGGAGAAAAAAAGAACCAGGGACGAGGAAAACCGGGATGCGCCGAAGTTTTCCCGGTTCCTCCCGCCCCTTTCCGCGCCGGCCGTTGCCATGCCAACTCCCTAAAACGAAGCCCCGCTGGCGGCGGCGGGGGCCGGGCGGGCGGGCGGAGGCTCCGCTGCTCTCCGCGCTCCTCTCCGCTTTTCCCTCCGCGATTCCTCTCCGCTTTTCCCTCCGCTTTTCCCTCCGCGATTCTCTCCGCGATTCTCTCCTCGCTCCTCTCCGCGCTCCCCTCCCGGCCCCGCCGCCGCAGCGATGGTGGCTCGGGCCGAGCCCGCAGGTAACCGGGGGCGAGGGGGGGTGAAAAAGAAAAAAACCGGGGAGGGAAAAGGGCGAGGAAGGGTTTTTTTTGCGAGGAGGAGGAGGAGGAGGAGGAGGAGGAGGAGGAGGAGGCGGGGATGCGACAGCGGCGGCACCCCCGTGGGTGTCCCCGCGTGGGTGCGGCGTTGGAGGAGGCCGAGGCTCGGCGTTCCGGAGGAGCGTGGGCACAGGAGAGCGGCGAGGGAGGAGAGAAAGCGGGGGGGAGAAAAGCGAGGAAAATAATAAAAAAAAAACCACAAAAAACCCAGCCGGGGTTTTGCGGAGGGGGATTTTTCTTTTTCTTTTTTTTTTTCTTTTTTTTTTTTTTTTTTCCCCTTTCTCCCTGGCGTGGGGTTTTATTTATTTTTTTTTTTGGTGGAGGCCTGTTGTTGGGTTCGTGGTTTGGGCAGGATCGAGTGGATTTCTCGGTGGGGAGAGGAGAAATCCGCTCAAAAACGCTGAATTTTTTATCTTTTTTTTTTTTCCGAGGAGGGGGGGTTTTTTGTGGGAGCTCGAGTTGCGCGGGGAGTTCTGTCCAGCCAGGCTGGAGCGGGGCAGGAGCCGTTCCCTGGATGCTGGACATCCCGGATTTCTGGGATTTCTGGGATTTATGGCGTTTCTGGGGGTCCCCGGGCCTCGGCCGGTAAATTTTCCTCCTCCCGATGTCTTCGGCAGCTGCGGGGAAAAAAAAGTGAATTTTTTCCCCCCTCCTCGCTCTTCTCGTGTGAGGAAGGAAATTCCAGAGCCCAGCAGCCGCAGGTCCCCTCTGGATTTTCCCCCTCCACCATGGATAAACTTCCCTAAAAAAAAAAACCCCAAAAAAACCCCAAAAAAAACCCTCCCGTCCCGTGGGTGACGGAGGCAGCAAAATTCCCAAAATTCCTCCTCGGAGCTGCTCTTACATAACTCGCAGGGGCTCCTCGTGCTTTCTGCACCTGCACGGGAGCTCTGGGCGAGGCCAAAGGGGCGGAAAAAAAAGGGGGAAAAAGAAAAAAAAAAAAGGCACCGAGGAGGAGCTTTTTATTCCCCAAAAAAATTTCCCTGGAGTGGTTTTGGGTGGGAAGGAGTTCAGAGCTGGTCCTGACCTGGCCTTGGGAGCTTCCAGGGATGGGGAATCGATGTTATTTTGGGGGGTTTTGGGGTTTTTTTTTTTTTTCTTTGTGTCGTCGTCACTGAACAACCGGGGAGCTCCAAATATCCCGATATTCCCGAATATTCTTGCTGCGGTGGGAATTCTGCCGCGAACTGTGCCGCCGCCGTTCTCTCGCGCTCTGGGCAAGGGGGAAAAGGCACCAAAAAAAAAAACCCCCAAAAATCTTCCCGGAGCCCGCGGCAGCTCCAGGCGCAGCTGCCGAAGGCTCTTCCCGGATTTCCAACCCCGAAGGAAAAAAAAAAAAAAAAAAAAGATTCCCAGCGCTGCCTCCCCCGCGCGGCGCCACGTGCGGGTGGAGAGGCACGTGTGGAGTGCGGGGAGGGGGCACGGGGCGGGGGATGGAGCTCCCGAATCCCAGGGATCAGGGAGCTCCTCAGTTCCAGGGATGGAGCTCCCCAATCCCAGGGATGGAGCTCCTCAGTCCCAGGGATGGAGCTCCTGAATTCCAGGGATGGAGCTCGTCAGTCCCAGGGAATCAGCCCCGGGCTGCTCCTCCGGAGCCACAGTTCCAGGGATGGAGCTGCCCAATCCCAGGGATGGAGCTCCTCAGTTCCAGGGATGGAGCTCCCCAATTCCAGGGATGGAGCTCCTCAGTTCCAGGGAATCAGCCCCGGGCTGCTCCTCCAGCTCCCGAATCCCAGGGATGGAGCTCCTGAATTCCAGGGATGGAGCTCCTCAGTTCCAGGGAATCGGCCCCGGGCTGCTTCTCCAGCTCCCAAATTCCAGGGATGGAGTGCCCCAATTCCAGGGAATGAGCCCGGGCTGCTCCTCCAGATCCACAGTTCCAGGAATGGAGCTGCCGAATTCCAGGGATGGAGCTCCCCAATCCCAGGAATGGAGCTGCCGAATTCCAGGGATGGAGCTCCCCAATCCCAGGGATGGAGCTCCCAAATCCCAGGAATGGAGCTCCCGAATTCCAGGGATGGAGCTCCCCAATCCCAGGGATGGAGCGCCCCAGTTCCAGGGAATCAGCCCCGGGCTGCTTCTCCAGCTCCCGAATTCCTGGGATGGAGCTGCCCAGTTCCAGGGATGGAGCTCCTCAGTTCCAGGGAATCAGCCCCGGGCTGCTTTTCCAGCTCCCGAATTCCTGGGATGGAGCCCCGGGCTGCTTTTCGAGCTCCCGAATTCCAGGGATGCAGCTCCCGAATTCCAGGGATGGAGCGCCCCAGTTCCAGGGATGGAGCTCCCAAATCCCAGGGATGGAGCTCCCGAATCCCAGGGATGGAGCTGCCCAATTCCAGGGATGGAGCTCCCGAATCCCAGGGATGGAGCTCCCGAATTCCAGGGATGGAGCTGCCCAGTTCCAGGGATGGAGCTCCTGAATTCCAGGGAATCAGCCCCGGGCTGCTTCTCCAGCTCCCGAATCCCAGGGATGGAGCGCCCCAGTTCCAGGGATGGAGCTCCTGAATTCCAGGGATGGAGCTCCTCAGTTCCAGGGAATCAGCCCCGGGCTGCTTCTCCAGCTCCCGAATTCCAGGGATGCTGCTCCCAAATTCCAGGGAATCAGCCCCGGCTGCTTTTCCAGATCCACAATTCCAGGGATGCACCTCTCAAATTCCAAGGATGCAGCTCCGGCTATTTTTCCATCTCTCCCCAGTCCCAGGGATGCAGCCCGGGCTGTTTTTCCATCTCTCAATTCCAGGAATGGAGCCCGGGCTGCTTTTCCTGTTTTTTCCTCTCCCGGTTTTCCAAGGAGGTTTCCTGAGCTCCCTTTCCCGTCTCTCCGCTTCCTGAGCTCCCTTTCCTGTCTCTCGGTGTTCCAGGCTCCTCTTCCCTTCTTTCCTGTATCCCAAAGGAACAGCTTGAGACCTCCTTCCTTTCTCATGTATTCCCGGGATCAGCCCGGGCTCCATTTCCCTCTCTCCATATTCCCGGGATCATCCCGGGCTCCTTTCCCTTCTCTCCACATTCCCGGGATCAGCCTGGGCTCATTTTCCCTCTCTCCACATTCCCGGGATCAGCCTGGGCTCCTTTCCCTTCTCTCCACATTCCTGGGATCAGCCTGGGATCTTTCCACATTCCAGGGATCATCCTGGGCTCCTTTTCCCTCTCTCCACATCCCAGGGATCATCCCGGGCTCCTTTTCCCTCTCTCCATGTCCCAGGGATCATCCTGGGCTCCTTTTCCTTCTCTCCACATTCCCGGGATCAGCCTGGGATCTTTCCACATTCCCGGGATCAGCCTGGGCTCCTTTCCCTTCTCTCCACATTCCCAGGATCACCCTGGGCTCCTTTTCCCTCTCTCCACATTCCCGGGATCATCCCGGGCTCCTTTCCCTTCTCTCCACATTCCCGGGATCAGCCTGGGCTCATTTTCCTTCTCTCCACATTCCAGGGATCATCCCGGGCTCCTTTTCTCTCTCTCCACATCCCAGGGATCATCCCGGGCTCCTTTTCCCTCTCTCCATGTTCCAGGGATCATCCTGTGCTTCCCTTCCTCCTCCCTCGGTGTTCCCTGGAGCATCCTGGGATCTCTCCATGTTCCAAGGAAGCAGCTTGTGTTCTTTCCGTGTTCCTGGGAACATCCCGGGCTCATTTTCCCTCTCTCCGTGTTCCAGGGATCATCCTGTGCTTCCCTTCCTCCTCCCTCAGTGTTCCAGGGATCAGCCTGGGATCTTTCCATGTCCCAGGGATCATCCCGGGCTCCTTTTCCCTCTTTTCCATGTTCCAGGGATCATCCCGGGCTCCTTTTCCCTCTTTCCATGTCCCAGGGATCATCCCGGGCTCCTTTTCCCTCTCTCCGTGTTCCAGGGATCATCCCGGGCTCCTTTTCCCTCTCCCCATGTTCCTGGGATCATCCCGGGCTCCTTTTCCCTCTCTCCACATTCCCGGGATCATCCCGGGCTCCTTTTCCCTCTCTCCGTGTTCCAGGGATCATCCCGGGCTCCTTTTCCCTCTCTCCATGTTCCCGGGATCACCCTGGGCTCCTTTTCCCTCTCTCCATGTTCCAGGGATCATCCCGGGCTCCTTTTCCCTCTCTCCACATCCCAGGGATCATCCCGGGCTCCTTTTCCCTCTCCCCGTGTTCCAGGGATCATCCCGGGCTCCTTTTCCCTCTCTCCATGTTCCAGGGATCATCCCGGGCTCCTTTTCCCTCTCTCCGTGTTCCAGGGATCATCCCGGGCTCCTTTTCCCTCTCTCCGTGTTCCAGGGATCATCCCGGGCTCCTTTTCCCTCTCTCCACATTCCCGGGATCATCCCGGGCTCCTTTTCCCTCTCCCCGTGTTCCCGGGATCATCCTGGTTTCCCCTTTCCCATCCCTCCGTGTTCCAGGCTCCTTTTCCCTTCTCCTGCCTCCCAAAGGAACAGCTTGAAATTCCCTTTCTCCTCCCGCAGTGTTCCCGGGAGCATCCTGGGCTCTTTCCACGTTCCAGAAGGGAATTCTGTCCTCCCTTTCCCATCCCTCGACATTCCAGAGGGGAATTCTGGGAATTCTGTCCTCCCTTTCCCATCCCTCGATATTCCAGGGGGGAATTCTGTCCTCCCTTTCCCATCCCTCGATATTCCAGGGGGGAATCCTGTATTCCCTTTCCCATCCCTCAGCATTCCAGAGGGGAATTCTGTCCTCCCTTTCCCATCCCTCAATAATCCAGAGGGGAATTCTGGGAATTCTGTCCTCCCTTTCCCATCCCTCAATATTCCAGAGGGGAATTCTGTCCTTTTCCCATCCCTCGATATTCCAGACGGGAATTCTGTCCTCCCTTTCCCATCCCTCAATATTCCAGGGAGGAATTTTTTTCCCTTTCCCATCCCTTGATATTCCAGACGGGAATTCTGGTTCTCCCTTTCCCATCCCTCGATATTCCAGAGGGGAATCCTGTATTCCATTTCCCATCCCTCGACATTCCAGAGGGGAATTCTGTCCTCCCTTTCCCATCCCTCGATATTCCAGAGGGGAATTCTGTCCTCCCTTTCCCATCCCTCGATATTCCAGAGGGGAATTCTGTCCTCCCTTTCCCATCCCTCGATATTCCAGAGGGGAATCCTGTATTCCCTTTCCCATCCCTCGACATTCCAGAGGGGAATTCTGTCCTCCTTTTCCCATCCCTCGATATTCCAGAGGGGAATTCTGTCCTCCCCATCCCCTCTCCCGCTCTGGTGGGGTTTGGGGTGGAATTTAAGATCCGGGACAGGGATTTCCGGGGATTTCCGGGGATTTCCGGGGATTTGTGGGGATTTTTTGGGATTTGTCGGGATGCGCCAGCGGGGCCGCTCCTGGGTTTTTCCTGGGAAAAGCCGTGGATGGAATCTCCTCGGGAGACGAGGAATTGGGATGGGCAGAGCCAGGGAACGGGGAGAGGGTCTCGTCTGCTTCCCTGGATTCCACGAATTTCTGGAATTCTATGAATTCCATGAATTCCCTGAACCCCTTAATTCCTTGAACCCCTGAATCCCCGAATCCCCTGAATTCCATGAATCCCCTGAAACCCCTGAATTCACTGAATCCCGGAATTCCCTGAACCCCTTGGATTCCTTGAATCTCTGAATTCCCTGAACTCTCTGATCCCCTGGATCCCCTGAATCCCTGAATTCCCTGAACTCTCTGAACCCCTGAATTCCCTGGATTCCCTGAACTCCCCGAATCCCTGAATACCCTGAATTCCCTGGATCCCCTGAATCCCCGAATCCCTCAAAATTCCCTGAATCCCCCTGAATCCCCCGAGCTCCCCGAATTCCCTGACTCCCCTCGGAGCCCGGGCACAGCGCTGGATGGGCTGCTCCAGCTTTTCCCGTGGCTCCAGGACCACGAGGAGCTGTGGGAATGCGGTGGGCGGAATTCCCTGAATTCCCCGAATTCCCTGAATTCCCTGAATTCCCCGATTTCAGTGAACCCCTGAATCCCCAAAATCCCCTGACTCCCCTGAATTCCCCAAATCCCTCGAGTTCCCCGGATTCCCTGAGTCCCCTGAATTCCCTGAATCCCCAAATCCCCGAATTCCCTGGATTCCTGAACTCCCCTGACTCCCCCAAATCCCCGAATTCCCTGGATTTCTGAATCCCCTGACTCCCCCGAATTCCCTGAATCTCCCGAGTTCCCCGAATTCCCCTGAACCCCCTGGATCCCCAAATTCCCCGAATCTCCCGAATCCCCGAATTCCCTGGCTCCCCTGAATTCCCTCAAACCCCCCGAATCCTCGACTCCCCCAAATCCCTGAATTCCCAAAATCCTCCAAATCCCCTGGCTCCCCTGAATTCCCCCGACTCCCCCAAATCCCTGAATTCCCTGAATCCCCAAATCCCTGCACTCCCTGTCTCCCCCCAATTCCCCGAATTCCCTGAATCCACGAATCCCCACATTCCCTGGTTCCCCCAATTCCCTGAATTCCCTGAATCCCCAAATCCCTGCACTCCCTGTCTCCCCCAAAATCCCCTGAATTCCCGATTCCCCCCAAATCCCTGAATTCCCCAAATCCCCCGAATCCCCTCATCCTCGAATTCCCAAAAATCCCCCCTCGAATTCCCAAAAATCCCCCCCGAATTCCCAAAAATCCCCCAAATCCCCGTCCCTCGGCACAGTGAGAGCGGCACCGAGAGCGGACCGGCCCCGTCCCACCCGCGCTGTCACCGATGTCACCTCTGTCACCTCTGTCACCTCTGTCACTGCTGTCACCGATGTCACTGCTGGCACCGATGTCACCGCTGGCAGTGGTGGCAGTGGGTGGCAGTGGTGACACTGGTGGCAGTGGTGGCAGTGGTGGCAGTGGGTGGCAGTGGTGACACTGGTGGCAGTGGTGGCAGTGGTGACAGAGAGTGGCAGTGGTGGCAGTGGTGACACTGGTGGCAGTGGTGGCAGTGGTGACACTGGTGGCACTGGTGGCAGTGGTGGCAGTGGTGGCAGAGGGTGGCAGAGGGTGGCAGTGGTGACAGTGGTGGCAGTGGTGGCAGCTGTGGCAGTGGTGGCAGTGGTGACAGTGGTGGCAGTGGTGACACTGGTGGCAGAGGGTGGCAGTGGGTGGCAGTGGTGACAGAGTGTGGCAGTGGTGGCCCTGGTGACAGCGGGTAGCAGTGGGTGACAGGCCTGCTGGCAGTGGTGGCAGCTGTGGCAGTGGGTGGCAGTGGTGGCAGAGGGTGGCACTGGTGGAAGTGGTGGCAGCATGTGACAGTGATGGCAGAGGGTGGCAGTTGGTGGCAGCAGGTGGCAGTGGGTGACAGGCCTGATGGCAGTGGGTGGCAGTGGGTGGCAGAATGTGACAGTGGTGACAGCGGGTGGCAGTGGGTGGCAGAGAGTGACAGGCCTGCTGGCAGTGGTGGCAGTGGTGGCAGGGGGTGGCAGAGGGTGACAGGCCTGCTGGCAGTGGTGGCAGTGGTGGCAGGGGGTGACAGAGTGTGGCAGAGGGTGACAGGCCTGCTGGCAGTGGTGACAGTGGTGACAGCGGGTGGCAGAGGGTGGCAGCGGGTGGCAGAGGGTGACAGGCCTGCTGGCAGTGGTGACAGAGTGTGGCAGTGGTGACAGAGTGTGGCAGTGGTGGCAGTGGTGGCACTGGTGACAGCGGGTGGCAGTGGGTGACAGGCCTGCTGGCAGTGGTGGCAGCTGTGGCAGTGGTGGCAGTGGGTGGCAGTGGGTGGCAGAGGGTGACAGGCCTGCTGGCAGTGGTGGCAGTGGGTGGCAGAGGGTGGCAGAGGGTGACAGGCCTGCTGGCAGTGGTGGCAGCGGGTGACAGAAGGTGACAGGCCTGCTGGCAGTGGTGGCAGTGGTGGCAGCGGGTGGCAGTGGGTGGCAGAAGGTGACAGGCCTGCTGGCAGTGGTGGCAGCGGGTGACAGAAGGTGACAGGCCTGCTGGCAGTGGTGGCAGTGGGTGGCAGAATGTGGCACTGGTGACAGAGGGTGACAGAGTGTGACAGAGTGTGGCAGCGGGTGGCAGTGGGTGGCAGTGGTGGCAATGGGTGGCGGCAGGTGACAGCATGTGGCAGTGGCAGCAGTGGGTGGCAGAGGGTGGCAGCAGGTGGCAGAGTGTGACAGAGTGTGACAGAGTGTGACAGTAGGTGACAGTGGGCGGCAGAATGAAGCAGTGGTGACAGCGGGTGGCAGTGGGTGGCAGTGGTGGCAGAATGTGACAGAGGGTGGCAGAGGCTGGCAGTGGGTGGCAGAGGGTGGCAGAGGGTGGCAGCAGTGACAGAAGATGGCATTAGGTGGCAGTGAGTGTCATTAGGTGTCCCTCTGTGTGCCCCAGGGTGGCACAGGGTGTCACAGGGTGGCATTAGGGTCACAAGCTGTCCCCGCGTGTCCCTGCATGTCCCTGTGTGTCACAGGGTGGCACAGGGCGGCATTAGGTGTCCCCATGTGTCCCTGTGTGTCCCAGGGTGGCACAGGGTGGCATTAGGTGTCCCTCTGTGCGTCCCTGTGTGGCACAGAGTGGCACAGGGTGGCATTGAGTGTCCCAGGGTGTCCCAGGGTGGCACAGGGTGGCATTAGGTGTCACCAGGTGTCCCTGTGTGTCCCTGCGTGTCGCTGTGTGTCACAGGGTGTCCCTGTGTGTCCCTGTGTGTCACAGGGTGTCACAGGGTGTCGCTGTGTGTCCCAGGGTGTCCCAGGGTGGCACAGGGTGGCATTAGGTGTCACCAGGTGTCACTGTGTGTCCCCGCGTGTCCCTGTGTGTCCCTGTGTGGCACAGAGTGGCACAGGGTGGCATTAGGTGTCCCCACGTGTCCCCGTGTGTCCCCATGGATAGCCGTGTGTTTCTGGGTGTCACAGGGTGGCACAGGGTGGCATTAGGGTCACAAGCTGTCACTGTGTGTCGCTGTGTGTCCCTGTGTGTCCCAGGGTGGCACAGGGTGTCACAGGGTGGCACTAGGTGTCCCCAGGTGTCCCTGTGTGTCCCTGTGTGTCCCTGTGTGGCACAGGGTGGCACAGGGTGGCACAGGGTGGCATTAGGGTCACAAGCTGTCACTGTGTGTCCCTGTGTGTCCCTGTGTGTCCCAGGGTGGCACAGGGTGTCACAGGGTGTCCCAGGGTGGCATTAGGTGTCCCCGTGTGTCCCTGTGTGTCCCTGCATGTCCCTGCGTGTCGCTGTGTGTTCCTGTGTGTCCCCGCGTGTCGCTGTGTGTCACAGGGTGTCACAGGGTGTCACAGGGTGTCGCTGTGTGGCCCAGGGTGGCATTAGGTGTCACCAGGTGTCCCCGCGTGTCGCTGTCCCCGCTGCCCAGCTGGCGCTGGTGACAGCCGGGACCAGCCCGGGGAAACCGGAGACGATCCTGGGCTCATGAAATATTGACACGGGGACACGGGGACACGGGGACAGAGGGACAGAGGGACACAGGGACAGGGGGATATGGGGACAGAGGGACACGGGGAGAGAGGGACACGGGGACATGGGGACAGGGGGACAGAGGGACACGGGGACAGAGGGACACGGGGACACGGGGACACGGGGACAGGGGGGACAGGGGGGACAGGGACATGGGGACAGAGGGACAGAGGGACATGGGGACACGGGACAGAGGGACAGAGGGACACGGGGAGAGAGGGACACGGGGACACGGGGACAGAGGGGACACCGGTGACACCAGGGGTGGCTCTTGCACAGTTTGGTGACACCAATGACACCGGTGGTGGCCCTGGCACAGTTTGGTGACACCAATGACACCCTGGTGGTGTCCCCGGCACAGTTTGGTGACACCAATGACACCGGTGGTGGCCCTGGCACAGTTTGGTGACACCAATGACACACTGGTGGTGTCCCCGGCGCAGTTTGGTGACACCGGTGACACCCCGGGGGTGGCTCTGGCACAGTTCGGTGACACCAATGACACCGGTGGTGTCCCCGGCACAGTTTGGTGACACCAATGACACCGGTGGTGGCCCTGGCACAGTTTGGTGACACCAATGACACACTGGTGGTGTCCCCGGCGCAGTTTGGTGACACCGGTGACACCCCGGGGGTGGCTCTGGCACAGTTTGGTGACACCAATGACACCGTTGGTGTCCCCGGCACAGTTTGGTGACACCGGTGACACCCTGGTGGTGTCCCCGGCACAGTTTGGTGACACCGGTGACAGCCCGGGGGTGGCGCCCCCGAGGTCCCCAGGGCCGGGCTGTGGGGTCACGGCTCGTCCTGGGAGGGGACCGGGATTGGGGTGCTCTGAACCGGAACCGCGGAACCCCAGAATCCCAAATCCCGGAATCCCAGAATCCCAGAACCCCAGAATCCCAAATCCCGGAATCCCAGAATCCCAGAATCCCAGAATCCCAGAATCCCAAATCCCAAATCCCAGAATCCCAGAACCCCCAAATTCCAGAACTCCCAAATCCCAGAATCTCAAATCCCGGAATCCCAGAACCCCAGAATCCCAGAACCCCCAAATCCCAGAATCCCCAAATCCCAGAATCCCAGAACCCCCAAATCCCAGAATCCCCAAATCCCAGAATCCCAGAATCCCCAAATCCCAGAATCCCAGAACCCCCAAATCCCAGAATCCCAGGACACCCAAATCCCAGAATCCCAAAATTCCAGAATCCCAGAATCTCAGTGTGCAAAGTACCGTATTCCCAGAATCCCAGAACCCCAAATCCCATAATCCCAGAATTCCCCAATCCAAAATTCCAGAACCCCAGAATACCAAAGCCTCAGAATCCCAGAATCCCAAAATCCCAAAGCCTCAGAATTCCAGAATCCAAAACCCCATAATCCCACAATCCAGAACCCCCAAATCCCAGAATCCCAAATCCCAGAACTCCAGAATCCCAGAATGTCAGAGTACAAAGTGCCATATTCCCAGAATCCCAGAACCTCAAATCCCATAATCCCATAATTCCCCAATCCAAAATCCCAGAATCCAGAATCCAAAAGCCCCAGAATCCCAGAACCCCAAAGCCTCAGAATTCCAGAATCCCAAACCCTATAATCCCACAATCCAGAACCCCCAAATCCCAGAATCCCAGAACCCCAGAATCCCAGAATCCCAAATCCCAGAATCCCAGAATCCCAAATCCCAGAATCCCAGAACCCCCAAATCCCAGAATCCCAAATCCCAGGATCCCGGAACCCCAGAATCCCAGAACTCCAGGATCCCAGAATGTCAGAGTACAAAATCCCATATTCCCAGAATCCCAGAACCCCAAATCCCATTATCCCAGAATTCCCCAATCCAAAATCCCAGAATCCCAGAATCCCAAAACCTCAGAATTCCAGAATCCAGAACCCCAAAATCCCAGAATCCCAGAACCCCCAAATCCCAGAATCCCAGAATGTCAGAGTACAGAATCCCAGAACCCCAGAATCCCAGAATTCCCGAACCCCAGAATCCCAGAATTCCCCAATCCAAAATCCCAGAATCCAGAATCCCAAAGCCTCAGAATTCCAGAATCCAAAACCCCAGAATCCCACAATCCAGAACCCCAAAATCCCAGAATCCCAGAATCCAAAATCCCAGAATACCCATAATCCCACAATCCAGAAACCCCGGAATCCCAGAATCCCAGAACCCCCAAATCCCAGAATCCCAGAATGTCAGAGTACAGAATCCCAGAACCCCAGAATCCCAGAATTCCCCAATCCAAAATCCCAGAATCCAGAATCCCAAAGCCTCAGAATTCCAGAACCCCAAAATCCCAGAATCCCAGAATCCCAAATCCCAGAATACCCATAATCCCACAATCCAGAACCCCCCGGAATCCCAAATCCCAGAATCCCAGAATCCAAAATCCCACAAATCCCAGAATCCAAAATCCCACAAATCCCAGAATTATTTCAGTTGGAAAAAAATCCCTCCGAGCTCCCTCCGAGCCGTGCCCCGTTCCCAGAGCCTCCTCCAGGAATTCCCAGGACACCTCCGGAGACGGGAACTCCGACATTCCCTGGGAATCCCAGAATCCCAAATCCCAACGGGATTTTCCTGCTGGGAATTCACCCCCCCCCCCAAAAAAAAAACCCCCAAACCCCTGGATTTGGGATCTCCCTCCTCCTCCCTGCAGCCTCATCCCTTGGGAAGAGCCGACATTCCCGGTTTTTTTTTGTTTTTTGGGAATGATCTCAACTTCCAGGCCTGGATCTCTCCGCGCGTTTTTGGTTTTTTGGGAATGCTCGTGGCAGCGGGAAGAAAGGCCGGAAGCGTTCCGTTGTTCCCGCCGGGACCCGCGGCCCTTCCCGGCTCCCGGCCGCCTTCCACCCCTGGAATGGTTTCCCTTTGGAATGTTTCACCTCCGGAATGTTTCCTCCGTAAATATTTTTTTCCCCTTGGAATGTTTCACCTTTGGAATATTTCACCTTTGGATTGTTCTCCTTGGAATATTTTTATTATTATTATTATTTTTATTTTTTTAATATTTCCCCTTTGGAATGTTTCCCCCATAAATATCTCCCCTTTGGAATATTTTCCCTTTGGAATATTTTCCCTTTGGAATACTCCCCCTTTAAATAGTTTCCCTTTGGAATGTTTCCCTTTGGAATATCTCCCCTTTGGAATATTTTCCCTTTGGAATACTCCCCCTTTAAATAGTTTCCCTTTGGAATGTTTCCCTTTGGAATATTTTCCCTTTGGAATACTCCCCCTTTAAATAGTTTCCCTTTGGAATATTTTCCCTTTGGAATATTTCCCCTTTGGAATATTCTCCCTTTGGAATATTCTCCCTTTGGAATATTTCCGTTTTGGACGCCTTTTTCCCTTTGGAATAGTTCCACTTTAAATATTCCCCTATAAAAAATTCCCCTTTGGAATATTTCCCCTTTGGAACATTTCCCCTTTGGAATATTTCCCCTTTGGAATATTCTCCCTTTGGAATATTCTCCCTTTGGAATATTCTCCCTTTGGAATATTTCCGTTTTGGACTACTTTTTCCCTTTGGAATAGTTCCACTTTAAATATTCCCCTATAAAAAATTCCCCTTTGGAATATTTCCCCTTTGGAACATTTCCCCTTTGGAATATTTCACCTTTAAAATTCCCCTTTAAATATTTCCCCATTGGAATATTTCCCCTTTGGAATATTTCCCCTTTGGAATATTTTCCCCTTTAAATATTTTCTCTTTAAATATTTCCCCTTTGGAATATTCTCCTTGGAATATTTCCACTTTGGAATACTTTTTTCCCTTTGGAATAGTTCCACTTTAAATATTCCCCTATAAACTTTTCTCCTTTGGAATATTTCCCCATTGGAATATTTCCCCTTTGGAATATTTTCCCCTCTAAATATTTTCCCTTTAAATATTTTCCCCTTTGGATTATTTCCATTTGGAATATTTCCCCTTTGGAATATTTTACCTTTGGAATATTTCCCCTTTGGAATATTTCCCCCTTGGAATATTTCTCCTTTGGAATATTTTCCCCTCTAAATATTTTCCCTTTAAATATTTCCATTTGGAATATTTTCCCTTTGGAATATTTTCCTTAGGAATATTTTCCCTTTGGAATACTTCCCCTTTGGAATATTTCTCCTTTGGAATATTTTCCCCTCTAAATATTTTCCCCTTTGGGATATTTCCATTTGGAATATTTCCCCTTTAAATATTTCCCTTCGGAATTTTTCTCCCTTTGGAATATTTTCCCCTTTGGAATATTTCCCCCTTTGGAATATTTCCTTCCCGCCTGGAAAAAGCGATCCCAGCTCCCGGCGCGCCCGGGAATCTCCGGGCGCCTTTCCCGCGGTGTTTTCCCGATTTTTTTTTTTTTTTCTTTAGGATTCCTTGGAGGATCCTGTCGGGATGGGAGATCCCGGAATTCCTCCGGCCCCAGGGGACGCCAGGAGGTGACAAAATCTTTCCCGGATCCATGGATGGGTTTGGTTTTCCCGGGAAAACCGGGCCTGGATGGGGTTTTTTTTTGGTGTGTTTTCATTTTTTTGGCTTTTTTTTTTTTTCCCGGGAATTTCCGGCATTCCCAGAGCCGCTGGAATTGCCTCGTCCCTTTTTTTTTTAATGACCTTTGTCCCTCTTTTTTTTGTTGTTTTTTCCCCCCTCTTCCCGATGATCCCTGAGCGTTCCCAACGTTCCCGAGGTGGCTCCGGAATTCCCTGGGGAATGCTGAGGTGGAACTTTGGGATGGGGTCGGATTCCCGAGGGAATGGAAAGGGCGGGAGCTGTGGGAAAAACCGGGAATTTCTGGGAATGTCAGGGTTGGGATGGGAACAAGGATCCTCCAGACTCGGAATCTTTGGGAATGTCGGGGTTGGGATAGAAGCAAGAATTCCAAAACTCGGAATCTTTGGGAATGTGAGAGCTGGGATGGGAACAAGAATTCCAGGATCCTTTGGGAATTTCATGGTTGGGATGGGAACAAGGATCCCAAACCCCAGAATCTTTGGGAATGTGAGAACTGGGATCGGAACAAGGATCCCAAAATTCAGAATCTTTGGGAATTTCAGGTTTGGGATCAGAACAAGAATCCCAAACCCCAGAATCTTTGGGAACGTGAGAGTTGGGATCAGAACAAGGATTCCGGGATCCTTTGGGAATTTCAGGGCTGGGATGAGAACAAAGATTCCAGGATTCAGAATCTTTGGGAATGTCAGGGTTGGGATCAGAACAGAAATCCCAGGATCCAGAACCTTTGGGAATGTTGGGAATGTGAGAGTTGGGATCAGAACAAGATCCCAAAATTCAGAATCCTCGGGAATGTGAGAGTTGGGATCGAAACAAGAATTCCAGGATCCTCTGGGATTGTGATGGTTGGGATGGGAACAAGAATTCCAGGATCCTTTGGGAATGTGAGGTTTGGGATCAGAACAAGAATCCCAAAACTCGGGTTCTTTGGGAATTTCAGGGTTGGGATCGGAACAAGGATCCCAGAACTCAGAATCCTCGGGAATGTGAGAGTTGGGATCGAAACAAGAATTCCAGGATCCATGTGATGGTTGGGATAGGAACAAGAATTCCAGGATCCTTTGGGAATGTGAGGTTTGGGATCAGAACAAGAATCCCAAAACTCAGGATCTTTGGGAATTTCTGGGTTGGGATCGGAACAAGGATCCCAAAACTCAGAATCTTTGGGAATTTCAGGGTTGGGATGGGAACAGGAATTCCCAAAACTCAGGATCTTTGGGAATTTCAGGGTTGGGATGGGAACAGGAATTCCCAAAACCCAGAATCCTCTCCTGGGAATTTCCTGCCCACGGGATTTTCCCGCTCCACCCTCGGGATGTCGCGGCTCCAATCCCTCGTTTCTCAAATCCCGAGGCGGCGATCCCGCTTTTTCCTCCCCTTCCCTGCCGGTTTTCCTCGCCCTTTTCCCGCTTTTCCCTCCTGTTCCCGCCTTTCCCTGGGATTTGTGTTCGATGGGAAGCGCCGAAGGAAGGCCGGGGCGGAAAATCCGGGATTTTTTTTGGGATGCGCCCGGCGGGATGGAGGCGTCATCCCTCATCCCAAAACCGGGATTGGCTCGGGGATATCCCCGGATATCCCCGGGAATTCCCAACCTTCCCTTTAAATCCTACCCAAACCCCAAATCCCAAAAATATCCCCGGAGCTCCAACCCCTCGGGAATTTCTCCAGCGGCCGCCACTTTTCCAGGAGCAGGAAAGGAGGGGGAAAAACCTCGGGAAACATTCCCAGGACCTGGGGCAGGACTCTCCGGGAATTTCCAGGCGCAAAAGGACTGGAGCGTGGCTCTTTTCCCGGTTTTTCCCGATTTTTTTTCCCGATTTTTTTTTTCCCCCCCTTTCCCCCCCTCCCTTTCCCGGCTCCCAGCAGCTGCGGCGCTCCGAGAATTCCCAAGCCATGCATTTTTAATTCCCTAAGAAGCAGCAGCCATTTCAGAGCTCACCCGGAGCGCTGTCGGAAGCTCCATGGACGCGCCGTTCCCGAATTTCCCCGTTCCCGAATTCCCCGTTCCCGAATTTCCGGGCCGGAGGTGGGAGATGGAGGAGGAAGGGAAATGATTGGGGGGGGGGTGCGGATCCCAGTGTGGGGATTTTTAGGGATAGAGGATGGGAATGAGCCGGGAGAGAGATCCGGGACACGGCCTGGGAGGTGGGAATGGGGTGGGAGAGGGGAGGATGGCACCGGGATTTGGGGTGGGAAAAGTTCCGGAGGATCCCACGGATATGGAGAGGGGAAAGTGCTGGAGGATCCCATGGATATGGGGTGGAAAAGCGGTGGATCCAACAGATTTGGGGTGGGAAAAGTTCTGGAGGATCTGATGGATCTGGGGTGGGAAAAGTTCTGGAGAATCCCATGGATTTGGGGTGGGAAAAGTGCTGGAGAATCCCGTGGATATGGGGTGGGAAAAGTGGTGGAGAAACCCATGGATATGGGGTGGGAAAAGTGCTGGAGGATCCCATGGATATGGGGTGGGAAAGTTCTGGTGGATCCCATGGATATGGGGTGGGAAAAGTGGAGGATCCCATGGATATGGGGTGGGAAAAGTGGAGGATCCTATGGATTTGGGGTGGGAAAAGTTCTGGAGAATCCCATGGATATGGGGTGGGAAAAGTGCTGGAGGATCCCATGGATATGGGGTGGGAAAAGTGGTGGATCCGGCAGATTTGGGGTGGGAAAAGTTCCAGAGGATCCCATGGATCTGGAGAGGGAAAAGTGGAGGATCGTATGGATATGG